>NW_007256597.1:755220-756408 GCF_000164805.1 Carlito syrichta | reverse complement strand
ACTCCAGCCTGGGAGACAGAGTGAAACTACAACTCAAAAAAAAAAAAAGAAAGAAAAGAAAAGAAAACCACTTCAGCTTTGGGAAATAAATCAGGAGGCAACAGGCAAACATATTCAGGTTTAATCAATTCTCATCTACCCAAAAAATGAAAAGCAAAGTGATTGGTCCAATTCTTATTGACTGAGAAAAAAATAAAAAACATTCTCTTAAAGCAGAGAATGGAAGAAAAAGCATGAATTTGAAGTCTTAGGTTGAGATTTCAAAATTTACAAAAGCCAAATTTTCTTTAATGGTCACTTAAGGTTCTGGATCAAGTTGCTAATTTTCCCAGTGTTCCAAATTATTTTCAGTTGTCCAAGAAAAAACAATGAACAGCCTCAGTTACCTGCTGCATTCGCACATTTGCTCTGTCTTATTCAGCGTAACACTTCTAGTGACCCATGGTTTCCTTGAGCCCTCTGATTTTGAAATGTATCAGTGGGGAAACATTATTACAAGAAAAGGAAGGCTCGTGTGGAGCAAATTCCAGCCTCTTGCTAAGATGAGACTGACCTCACATGAGATCATGCCTCTATTTCTGAACCATCGCCCATTCTTTAGGTGCCATCTTCCTTATTCCCATAACACAGTAGCAGTCTTTTTGACACTTAAAGTCAATCTTTAAATAGATATTTTGGAAGTAATCAATGATTTTGAAGCCTGAGTATTTGTTTTTCTTTAAGCTCAAAATAGGAATTTGGATTTGTTTCGCATTGTAGCGGGGTGAAGAGATCTACAAGATTTCCAAGAGTGTGTGGTCTTGATGCACACACCCCCAGGTGCTGTAACCAGGTGCACTCGTCTGCCTGCAGAAACTCTAAAGTATATCCGCCCCTCCCGGGACATCTGATCATCCACCTGGCTCCCAATGATTTCATATCGTTTCATGGCTGTTATCTATGTTCTCTGGTAACGACTACCTGAGGACTGCTCAGGCAGGTTCACTTATCATGTTTTATTGAAGGCAGTGGACTTCCAGCTTATTAGTCACTACAGCTACTCCTTTACTGGAAGAGAGTTTCTTCCTCTAGGTATCTAAGTTTTCTCTTGGAAACATATTTGAGACTCTCTGGCATAGAGTCCTGAGCATAGAATACTGACCTATTCAGTTTTCCTTTCTCCCTTCCCTCCCTCCCACCCTTCCTTCT
>NW_007256597.1:708539-755200 GCF_000164805.1 Carlito syrichta | reverse complement strand
CCTTCTTTCTTGTCTTCCTTCCCTACTTTTTACAGTTTTGCTCTTCTAACTACCACAGCACACCTTCTCCCGGCACCATACACAATCTCTGGCAAATGAATTTCTTAGTTGAATATACAGCACAAATACACCAAAATGCAAAAGAGAAAAGTGAACTAAGATGTTTCAAAAAGCATCCCCTCCTCCAACACATGCATATTCATTACATATGAAATATACTTTAGAGTCCAAAACTTCCAAACTTCAGTTTTCAAACTTGAAAGTAGCTTCACAACTATTTTATTTGGAGGCAAAGTCTTTGCAGACTCCCAAGTGTGAAAATAAAAAGTGATTTACAGGAAAACAGATTTTATTAAAAACAGAATGATTATAGAAAAGATCCAGACACAGGTGGAAGAGACTAAGGCATCCAAAAGGCCAGGTTTCTACATCAGATCTATCAATAGCATAGGAGAAAACACAATAACAAAACAAATGAAGATCTTAAAGGAGAAAAACATGTATCAACTAGTTGTCACCAAAACTCCTGTAGGACTTTTACCTGTCTCAACACAAAGGAAAAAGGAAAAAAATCTCTCCTCTATTATTTCCTACTGGAAGTTGTTGACTAAAACTGATGTTCATTAAAAAGAAAAACATTAGTATCATGCAGCTGAAAGTCCATAAATGAAAAGAACAGTCATTTCTACCAGCTTGGTCTCTAAGATAAAATGGTCTTATTATTATGTAAGAAACAAACATGGGTAATAATAGTAAGAGAATATCTTGATGGTTTTTTAAGAACTTTACCAGCATCAACTCATTTTGCTGCCACTAGAGTTTAATGAGGTTAAGTATTATTAGTCCCCGTGTATGAATCAAAAAACAAAAACTTAAACACAGTAGTTGACTGAATCAAGACTTGATTCATAATAACCACCGTTTAACGAATCTTTGCTTCAGACACCTATTTGTTCTCTGTGTATTAACTTATTTAATCATCATCAAATCCCTTTGTGAAGGGAGCTGTTGTACTCTCATTATATACAAAGACTTAGAACTATAAGTTACATAGCTAGTGAATGATCAAGCCAGAATTCTAAACCAGGCATTCTTAATCTACAGGTATTCGATTTCAAGTCTAGATCTCTATCAATGACAATCCTATATGATTTCTCAAGTAGAATCGTAGTTACATTGATTTTTTTAAGCTATAATGTGTACAATAAATATGCAATAAACGTGCCTGTCTGAAAGAAAAGTTATCGATAATATCCATCGATCAGCTAAAACCAGTTAAATTCATAAATTTGATGCCCATAAAAGACCAATTATTTGTTCTGATTGATAAATACTACCCCCATAGTAAATTATTAAAGTGTTAATAAAATAGTCTTTGATACATATTAAAGTGAGGATTTATGCTTATGTATATTTCTGCTCCTGAATTTTCATGTGTTTCTTTTAAAATAAGGTTAAAGCTTTACTTTTCTCTCTGGTTATTTATTACTAAAGCAAAGTAATTTGTAGTTTGTCATCATATATAATTTCTTCTTGAACAGATGGTTAATAAAACAAGCAGATAAATACAAACATTTCTAAATGGGAAAAGACCAACTAAATGATCTGCTATATGAGTACAATATAAATACCACCACATTAGGCTAGGATATGAAGTAACCACATTTTTTCTAACTGTCTAGTGGTAGGGAATTAAATGGGACAAATTTGATTTGTAGATTCTAGAGCCGTGAGGCAGCAGAGAAATGTGAGCTTTAAGCCCTGTGCTTTGGGTTACCTATCTGAAGCTATTTCTGGCCTGAAAAAATAGGTTTTTTACACCATAATTTTGATGATGTAATCTAATATTATTAAAAAGTGAAGTTTGATTCTGAGAAAGATTTGTAATCTCCAGCTAGAAACATTTTCAATTATTTGGTCTATAGTTTTAGTAATAATGTTGACATCATAGTGGGTAACGATTACAGTTTCTGGTGGGTACAAGTATGCAGCTTCTTCAGCAAAAGATGCAGAGCAATGCGTTCAATAAGATGTATTCGTGAGGGCAATCCTGGAGTTTTAGGCACGATCCCTTTTTAGGGCTGACATGACAGTAAAATCCCATGTCATTTTCATGGGACGTAGAATTTCACAGTATCCTCTGTGGCAGAAATTACCAAATCTACTTTTTAAGTGAAAAAAAGTTAGAAGTCATCAGGTAAGTGCCTTGTCCACATTAGTAAAAAGAATCCAGGTCTTACTGGCCTCACGATGGAAACAACATGAGTTTTAGACTCTGACTTGAGTTCTACTCTCAATTTTGCCAATTATCCAGACAGAGCTTTGGAGATACTCAGTGAAGGCTGGTAATTTGGGACTCCTTTAAAAATCACATTTAAAAAATATTTTTTCAGTGTGGTTCACACACACAATGAAATATTATGCAGCCATAAAGAAGGACAAACATACAGACCTTGCAGCAACTTGGATGGATTTAGAGTCTATCATACTCAGTGATCTATCACAGAAACAAAAGAACAGAGTACCATATGTTCTCACTCATAAGCGGACTTTGAACAATTATCATAATGCTATAAGAAAGGAATAGGCAGTAGTGGGAAACTGCCAGGAGCGGGGGTGGGATTGGCAGTTGAGAAAAACTGCCAGGGAGGGAGGGACACACCTCATCAACAAGGGTACCTGCATAATGAACATTTGTATACCTAATCCTGAATTGTATCCCACATCTTTAATAAAAAAAAAGAAGAAAAAATATTTTTTCAGTATTTATTTAGAGATTAAGCAAAGGACAAGGGCAACATGGATTAGAAAGACTGTTGGGAGTGGAATGCAACTGCTCTTTTGAACATGCCACTTACTAAAATCCATAATAATCATTATTATTTATTTGTTTTTGTTTCATGATCTGTCTTCCCCACCCAACCATACATATGTCAACACATTTGGATGTAATATTAATGAGGGTAGAGCCTTTGCCTTTGTTAGCAGCAATAGTGACCAGAAATATACGTAAGGACATGGTATTCAGTGAGTATTTGCTCAATTAATCGATAATGTCAAGCTTTTTTGGAAGAATAAATGAGATATTATATGTTAGATGGTTCTGATGGTCAAAAGGAATACAAAGTATTTCTGAAGTTTTTGTATGGCTGAGCAGTCATTTCTTTAAAAGAAAAGCATTCAAGCCGGGCTCGGTGGCTCAGCCTGTAATCCCGCACCTTGGGAGGCCAAGGTGAGCGGATTGCCTGAGCCTATGGGTTCGAGACCTGCCTGGGCAACTTGGCGAGACCTCATCTCTACAATAAATCAAAAACTAGCCGAGTGTGGTAGTGCGCGCCTGTAGTTCCAGCTACTTGGAAGGCTGAGGTGGAAGGATCGCCAGAGCCCAGTGGGTCGCCAGACTCCAGTCTGGGCGACGGAGTGAAACTCCAACTCAAAAAAAAAAAAGAAAAGCATTCATATTAATTTTATTATTAAATAGATATATTACAAATAGGTTACATATTTAACTAACTTTATTCTGAAAAGAATTTGAGAAGGTCATTATACAGGCCCCTCTTAGTATAAATTTGATTCCCATTTAAATTTTTCAATAATTTATCACTCAAAGATATAAAGAATTTCACATGCCCTTATCTACATCAAAACTGGTTAAAACGTACACATCATAGAATGTTAAGCAGGAAACGACCTTATACAGTAACTAGTTAAATTCCCATATTTTTTGGAAACCCCAAACGTAGAAACAAAGGGCTAGAAATTTAAAAGAATTTCCCTTTTTAAAAGAGCTGGTATGGGATTAAAAAAAGGTCAACTCAACTAATTCTATGTCCCATTTCTTCACATTTTCCTTTTAGTTTGGCTTCAAAGACCATCAAGGTACATCTTCCCCTATTTTTGGTAGCGTATTTTTATAAGATGGTCAGTTCAATCCAATGGTTCTAATAATATATTCTTAGATAGGTTTCATGTTTTTCAACTAATACAATAGCCCAAAAGCATATGGTCCGCTTATGATTATTATTAAAACCTTAGTACATCAAATATCTTATAGATTATAAAACTACATATAAATAAATCTCTCACCCAAAAGTAAATACATGAGAAAATGAGAAATATTTTTATGAATAAGGTAACTACTTTTAAAAATCTATAACTACGCACACTACCACTGGCCTGAAAGAATGCTCTCTAGGAACTGGTGAAAAACATATTTAAAAAGAAAAAGTGTATAAAAATCTTCCTCAAAGTGAAAAGCAGCATACCATATGGAAAAGCATAAGCTTTAAACCCAGATAGACTCTGTCTTGTATCTCAACTCTGCTGCTAATTCTGAGACAGTTATTTAACCACAATAGTAAAATAGGAAGGTTAATGTGCACATTGCAGGAACATTGAAGATTAAATGAAATAATGTTTGTAAAGTGTTTGACTCACAGTGATGCTCAATAAAAAATGATTTGGTGATTTTAATTTTTTGTTTGTTTTCTGAGTCGAAATCTCTATCTGTCACCCAGGCTGGAGTGCAGTGGTGCCATCATGGCTCACCACAGCCTCAACCTCCTAGGCTCAGGTGATCTTTTCACCTCAGCCTCCTGAAGAGCTGAGATTTTTTAATTTTTTAGTAATGATGAGGTCTCACTATGTTGCCCAGGTGGCCTTAAATTCTTGGGCTTAAGCAATCCTTCCACCTCAGCCTCCCAAAGTGCCACTGCCTCTGATTGTTGATAGAGTAGAAAATAAGGATCAATTCTTCACATTTGAAGCAAACCACCATTAACAGTGAAGAAGTCAGGACAACCTAATTAAATTATAAATTATATATGGAAAAGAAATTCCACATTTGCATGAATTTTCCAGGATGACCATTCCAAATTTACTGGAAGAGGAGAAGAGGAGAGATAACTAAAAAGTTATATTAAGGAGCCCTCAATCTGTCTTCTTCTGTGAACTCATGATGAATGGTGGTCATGTGTGTGTCTCCTTCCTGTGTGCAATTTCTGGCAATAAAAATAATTCCATTTGTTTCTATATCACTGGAGATAGCCTACTGAAACACAAGTGAGCATGATATTATTATTAGGTTAGACTGAAACTTGCTCCAGTCTGCTTTAAAAATAAATAATTTTCAAATGTATGCATTTTAACTATGTATGTATTTTAATTTTACTTACAAATTTCTTGGGATATACTTCACAACTGATCAGGATTCAAACTTATCTATTTTATAGATTAGTAGACTGAAGCTCAAATTAATAACTAGCTTGAAGTTGAACAACAAATGCAGCAAAGCAAGAACCAAATTCAGAGTTCTCGCCACATATATTGTATTAGAATCTTAGTGCTCTAAAAGAACTTCTGGTCCTCAAGGCCTCTCAAGGTACCATATTTCAGCTGTACAGTTGGAACCTAAAGGTTCCATGATATCCTCTCTTTTTTAATGTGTCTCAGTTCTTCCTCTATTTCTTAGAATGGTAGACATCTGGAAAACTTGTCGGCAATTTTATTGCTGTATTTTCATTTATTGCCACTTAATAATTGCCAGTCAGTAACAAGAGAAAGAGAACTGACGGTTAGCCACTCCTAAAACATGCCCAGTCATGTCAGCGAACTATCCATCAGCTGTGTTATCTCCCCCAGGGAGCCTCCATTTTAATTATGCAATACCACACTTAGCCAGCAGGAAAACCTACCTCTGACCTGGAAGGCCATGGATGAAAATCAAATCCTAGTCAAAACCTTAGAAACCAGAATATGGCAAGATTGTGCTCAAAATAGTTTCAAGTATTATTCCCTTTTCTTAACATCCTTTACTTTTACAGAATAATTTGCTATTTTAATTTATATTTTTAAAAGTTTATTTACCTTATTCTAAGCCTAGAACACTGAACTAAATAGGGTTTTGATTGGGTACATTCTCCTGTCTCTGTTGTACACTATAAATATTCTACAAAATGAAAGCAAAATATGAATATTCTGATAGCAAGTTCCTGGATGACTATTGCTTATTCTACTTCCGAGGTTTGAAAATGAGGTTTTAAGACTTCTTTACTCTTTTTAAACATTGCTCATTTAGATTACTGTCTAACATTCATGAGAGTATATATTTTCAATGTCATGATCATTGCCAAAATAAAACCTCTGCCTTCCAGATAATACTACTCAATGCTATGTGCACAATCATGACCTCACTAAGTAGGAAAGAAAACCAGTCAGAATAAGAATGTGTTTGTCTAAGGTAGGACATAACAGTGGGATCCCAGTGCTATCTTTGGTAAGAGATAGCAAATCTTCACAGTGGCCAAAGGAGGCATAGACAATGCTTTTGTTTGGCTGTTTGTCTGTCTGTCTGTCTGTCTGTTTGTTTGTTTTTAATCTTCCCAAGTCCAGAAACTGAGAAAAGCATTTGATAAGCTTGTGAGACATTTATCTATGATAATCTTCTCCGTCTGAGATCTGATGAGCACTTACTTTCAATTGCCTTGATTTTATTTTCCCATGGAACACAAGCAGCTTTGAAGTTCTCGAAATCACGGAGGAATTTTGCCCATTTCTGAAAAGGAAGTCAAGGAAAGCTCAGCCTCTTGGTCTGTCAAGATGTTTATCTCCCACCCCAAAACATCACAGTGTGATGAACTTGGAACCATCTCTCTGGGACCAAATACTGCTTTCTAGTAAAAAGGGGAAACATTAGATTTCGCTTGTTTCCCTATTCCTCACCACCCCCAGACCAATTTAATTCAAAAAATGTTTATTAACTGCCTGTTTTATTGGAAATATGCTGACCACTCAGAAGGAGCTATTTATTCTACTAGAAAATAAGCAGACAGGAACTGAGTTAGCACATAATAAGGTGATTGGCACATAGTATGTGCTTATTCATATTCATTGCATGAAAGAATTAAAATATAAATAAGATACAGTTCCTATCTTGAAAGCCTTCTGGTCTACTAGAGAAGCCTGTATATAAATAGGTATCTTTAATACTCAATGCTAAATTCTGTGACATGGAACACTTCAGTCTGATAGAGGCAGAGCAGTCAGCTAAATGGAATGGCATGGTGTCATAGGAATGGGAAGAAGAAAAAGAATTATAAGTTAGTTTACAAAAGGTCTTCCTTCTATTTTAGTCCAGTGTTGGGTCATCCATTGCCAAGGGGAGCCCTAGAAAGATTGGGAACGTGGCAGATAACTTTGCATGTGTGCACATTATGTGGGGATAATGTGGGAGCTGGACAGGCACATTAAATAATTGTGTGAGACCAGTCTGAAGTTAAAGAGATTACTCAAAACCTAGAAACTGCATAAATGTTCATCTACAAAAGAATGGATACACCGTGGCATCTTTCATACAATGGAGTGCAACACATCGATAAAAATGAACTATAACTCCCACAGCAATATAGATGTGTCTCATGAACATAATGTTTCATCAAGGAAGTCAGAAACAAAAGCATAAATACTACATGTCTCCATGTAGTTAAACTGTAGAAAAAGATATATGTACATGAAAGTTAAGATATATGAACTTTATTCACAAAACTTTATGGGAATACATTTAGCTTACAGTTGGTATAACATTTGTAAAGAGGGGATAATAATATCTATGTTCCTAAGTTACTGAGAGAATTAAATATAACCTTATAAAAGAATTCAATTCAATGCTTGGCACATAGTAAGTGCTAAATAAATGTGTTTCTTTTCTGTCTTTCCCAAAAGTCTATATTTGTATCAGTATACCGTTTATCTTTTTCTTATTTTCTGTCCAGTGTATAGTTGATGTTCCTAGTGAAGAAAAGTTTGAAGAAAAGCTATATGGCACTGAAAGTTGTAGCTATTTTGACCAGACCTCTTCACTTCCAGGAATGAAGATGAAAAGGGCACAATCTTTTACATTTGAAAGTTTTAAAATCACACGAGTGGCCAGGCGCATAAACCAGTGCTTTGAGAGGCTAAGGCAGGAGGATTGCTTGAGCCCAAGAGTTTGAGACCAGCCTAAGAAACATAGCGAGATCCTACGTCTATGAGAAATAAAAAAAATTATCTGGGCATGGTGTCACGTGCCCAGCTACTCAGTACTACCGGAGGCAGGAGTCTCGCTTGTGCCCGGAAGTTCGAAGCTATGGTGAAGCATAATCACGCCACTGCACTCCAGCCGGGTGGCAAAGTGAGACCCCGATTAAAAAAAAAAAAAATCACATAAGTAAGTCTTTTGCCATAAATTAATATTTCTCAACTTATTTTCCATTTTAACTCCTCTAAGGACAATTTTTTAAATCCCTCCCTTCAAATTGTAATGCCACAGTTATACTGTACATGTATTATATGTATATCTGTGCTTTATACATACAAAGTGTAAGATTCTCTTCACCCCTTCAGAACAGAACCAATTGCCCTTGGGGGCAATATGGCATAAACTGGACTGGATTATGAAAATACCTACCTTGGCCATCATCATCTTAAACGCAAACCACCGTTTTCCTTTTCCTTTTCCAAGAGCCCCTTCATTTTCACTCACAAATTTTTTTGCTTCCCTGAGAAAAATAAAACAAAATCAGGTATAGATGGAGATGGATTGAGATGAATATAGAGGTAGTGGACGTTTAATTGTATTAACTGCAGCCTTATTTCTTCTAGATCCTTAACAAATAAGCCCAAGCTGTATTTCATAACCTAGAGACTTTCAATGTATGTTTAAATTTTTTAATTCTGGCCAGGAAGAGCAAGATATTTTAGTCTCACTTATTAATCAGCTGGGGTCACGAAGAGCAAGAAATGTGTGCCAAGTGTCAAAATAGAGAACCCTAGCTCTCATTTCTACCACATATAATAAAATAGAATCTGAAATTTATATAAGATTCTGACAGTCAAGAATGTTTATTTTAAAAATCTTACTTTTTCTTCAATAATTCCTTTAAAAAGGGGGTGGAGGCAGAGAGTGTAGGACAAATTGGCATAGAACACACTTAATAACCTGGTATTTAATACTGTAAAAGCAATTATGACTTAAAACAGAAAACTCACTCTGTGAAACAAACGGCTGAGGGAAAAGGGAAAGAAAAGGAATACATTTGGCCTCACATTCAGAAAAAGTTTTAAATTTAAACTTTAACATTATTCCCAAATGTTTATACATTTACAGTAGTCACATTACTGTCTTTGTCTGTGGTAAAAAACAAAAACAAAAACATGAATTCATCAAAACAAATAATGTTTACACTATAATTTCTATGATCTTGTTCAGTCATTGCTGTGAACTGAATGTCCGTGTCCCCACAAAATTTATATGTTGAAATCTAATCTCCAATGTGGTGATATTTAGAGGTAGGGTCTTTGAGAGATGATTAGATCATAAGGGTGGAGCCCTTAAAAATGGGATAGTCCCCTTATCAGAAGAGGTCAGAAAACTAGCTAGCCCTCTTTCTTTCTCATGTGAGGATACAGAAGTCAGCTGTCTGCAACCTGGAAGGCCCTCACCAGAGCCTGACCATGCTAGCACCCTGCTCTCTAACGGTTAGCCTCCAGAACTGTGAGAAATACATAGTTTAAGCCAGCAATGCTAAGGTAATTTGTTCTATCAACCTGAACTGACTTAAGGCAGTCATTTTTTATGATAGTTTGATATATGAAAATAATTTTTAAAATAAAGGTGGTCCAGGCTTCTCTTCACCTGTAAGAGGCTGGAAAGCATATTATCTATGTAATGGAGAATAGCCACTGTCATGATAACCAGTGACCCAAATCCAGGTTGTGGTTATAGAGGTGTAGGGCAGTGCTGTTGCCAGCTGGATGGCCCCTGGCATGTGTGGTTTACAGACAAGACCCTTCAACATACAACTGTAAGTAAACTATAAGTAAACTTCTTATTAACACTCAACCTTCAAAAATGAAAGGTTTTGAAGGATTTTTATTAAAATGTTCCTTAGTATCAATGCTAACCTCAGGATTTTACAATACACATAGATCAAAAGACAACGCACATATGCTGACTACTGATATGAGAGTGTGAGGACTCTATTCACCTGCACACACGGGCTGGGCTCGGTGGCTCAGCCTGTAATCCCAACACTTTGGAAGGCTGGGGCGGTGGATTGCCTGAGTCTGTGAGTTCAAGACCAGCCCGGGCAACTTGGCAACACCTCGTTTCTACAATAAATCAAAAATTAGCCAGGCATGGTAGTGTGCGCCTGTAGTTCTGGCTATTTGGAAGAATCACCAGAGCCTAGCAGGTCAACGCTGGCATGGCCATGAACATGCCACTGCACTCCGGCTTCGGCAATGGAGTGAAACTCCAACTCAAAAAAAAAAATACACACACAGTGGTGAAGTTTCTCTTCAGTCATCAGACAGAAACCCCAAATCAGTTCCTTAATAGCAGGGACAATCTCCTGTCCTTTTCTATCTCCTAAGCTTCGATCACTGCTTTGACCACAGGGGCTGTTTAATAAATGCAAATCTTCTGAAAATAGATTTGTTTGGCATAACTTGAGGTAGATGTATACACGGAAGCATCTAATGATTTTATTTTCCACATTAATTAATGCTTGAAAGCAAAGTCATTCCTGGACTTTTGGATTATACCCTTTACTGTTAATCTCTGAAACTCAACTGGCAGCTTCTTGCAAATGGAGAAGTTAACACACTGGCCAAGTTTCCAAACCGCCCGACATTTGGCATGATCCCTGGGCTGGGAAGATTAGTTGAAAAATACTTTCCAAAACATTCTGCACAGTCCAAAATGTTCAATAAAGGAATGTCAAAAAATTAGAAACTGAGTTCTTATGTTTTTTAGATCCATGCAATGAAGAAAAGTCATCCCATCTAAGCATCAATGATGTGTTCCAGAAGTGATGAGACAGATAGAAGGGTGGCACTAGCAGGCACTTTACAAAATGTTGAACTCAAGCCTCTAAACTGAAAATCGGATAATTTGGGTTCTAATCCATACTTTGTGTTCTGTCTTTGTGACCTTGCCCACCTTTTGACGCTCTCTTGTCCTTCGTACGCAAGTGTTCTGCTTTTCATAAGAAATCACACTTGCCCAGGACTCACATAGATCCGAGCAAGAGCTGACGCAGTTTTCCTCAGTCACTGTGTGGCTTTTAACAGATCGGGATTTCCTAAACAAACAAATGGTCAGGCAAGTGCTTCCCTGCTTCCAAGGTGGTGGCAAAATAGATGTGAAAGTGTTGAAAGGAATATTCCACAGTCAATTCTAGGGCAATGCTTGTTTTGAAACCGTGACTTTGTTCTAACAAGGTTGATATATTACAGAAAAACGTGAACATAACACAAATTTGGGGTTTGCTTATGCGTGATTTTATCCACAAGAAACAGTAGATGAGTACAGAAAACTGCACACAGCTAAACCAAGCAGTATAAGATTACACAAAATGCACACATCTCATCTGCCACCTACCTCACTTCTAAGGACAGCTGAGAAAAGCCATATCCATTCACAGCTGGTATTACAGTAACCCTCCTTCCACACTTCACAGTAAATCATAAGCTGCAACCCTTTTGAAAGCCACTTCCACTATCAAACTTCAGATCTTTTTTGGGTAAACTAACATACTTATTGTAATATGTATGTGTTTCTGACCATTCACGTACCATAAAATGTTGCTGCCATTTTTACTAAATTCCTACCTTTTTTAATGCATCACTAATGATGTTTCTGGGTATTGTGTCCCACCCTTATGTTTTCTATAAACGCTGTGGTTTGTTATTACCCAATTTCGCATAGTGTAGTGATATTTAGAAGCTCATATATCATGCTATAACCGAACTGACTATAATTCAATAATTTGGCATCAAGAATTTTGAAATTCATAAAACCAAGTATACAGAGGAGTTATCACATCGATCTCTATTATAATGAACACAGAACTAGAGAATCAAAAATTATTATTAATAGCAAAATCAAAATTAGCTTATCCAATGTAATAAAGTACCCATTTTTTAAATATTCAATAGTCTGCATACTTAGCAGATAATTTAAAAGACATTCAGTTTGGCTTATTAGAGTTATATCACTTTCTAGATGAGTGGCCAATTATAGAGCAGGACTTTGTTCTACACAGAAGTGTGAAGAAATCGCCATATTTCTGCCAAGGTTTTTAATCTTGAGTGATAATGAACATTAAACTGGCAAAACTTAAGAGAGAAAGAGAAGGAATCAGTGTTACAACCAAATAAAAATCACTACAAAAAATTATAAATCAATAATATCCTATCTACATAGCATTAAAGATGCTTTTGTTAATTATCATAAGTATATACTTTTTCAACAATATAAACAAGTTTCTTTGCCTCTTCAATTGCTAGTAGTTTTCTCTGACTCTAGGTATAGTTTCATACATCTCTTTCAATTATTACCCCACCCCAAACTCAACATATATGTTCTGACTCTAGTTTTTAGACCAAAGTCCAGACTTCATTCTATATTACATAACCTCAAGCACGAATTTATTCTCTTCCCTAGTGTTCTTCCCCTTCCTCCATTCTCTGAGAGATCCCCCCCAAGTTTCATACCAAAGGGGTTCCTGAATCCTAGTTACTCCCTACTCCCCATCTCCCACGCTGTCCGCGATAAATGCTGAACTCAACTCGTCAGATATGTTGAAAATAGCTTTAAAACAAAACCAGAGACCATGGGGTTGGCTAAGAATAATTGTTTGGCAAGAAGAGATTCTTGATTCCCCAAATCTGATGCTCATAGAATGTAAGGAAGCACCCTGGCTGCATGCAGACCTTGAAGAAAGGACACTGGGTTGGAAGAGATCAGCGACTCAGTGAGAGAACATGCTCTAATACTATTTTCAGAGCTGACCTTTGCAACGAGTTGGCATGATTTCAGAATGGAAGATCTGCAATCACCTAATCCATCCTCCCTGATAACATATTTCTTAACCAGAAGACATCTTTCAATGTGCAATCACAAACAAGGCACAAAAAAAATCCAATACGGATGTGAACACTTATCAACACATAACACACTAAAGTACCCATGGCAGAGATCAGAATAAAAGAACATAAGAACAGTCTTTGGAAACCTAAAAAACAAGAAAAACTCTTTATATTTTTTTCTGTAGTCAATCTATTTTCTTACTCATTTGTATTTATCTGGATAATTTAAAGAGAATTTTCTCCATGGCTAAAAGGAAATAGGTTTTGTGGATAAACACTGAATATCTATTGGCCTTAAACCATCCAAATGTCTGACTGAAAAATGTGTGTCATCCCCTTGAACTGCATTCAACAGAAGCCACCTGCCAAGGTTGTAATCCGGTCTCCTGGTCTCAGAGCTCAAGCAAACCCTGGTACAATATGCACAGCTCTCTGAACTGTAACACCAGACCCAGAGATAAATAATTGAGCGAGGTCTATTTAATGACAATAATACCTGGCCTCATTATTCATTTATTAACCTCTTATGTTGGTAATTAGAATAATAAGGTTTCATGGGCTCTCAAGAGTGCTTTCACAGTTAGTTGAAGAAGCACCACTTTGGCCTAACTTACAAAATAGATAATTTGCGCATAACACATGATACAACACTGATTGCCCAGAGGAGTCAGGACAAGCTATGCTGCCTTTGACACGTTCTCAGCTCAGGAAACATCTTCTTCTTGTGAGTTAGGTTAAGTTGACTTTTCTTTCCTCTTGTTTTCAGTTTGATAATATGATTGAGCAACCAATTTAATTGCTCGAGTAAACGAAAGACATTTCAGAACCGGTGTTTAAAGCAACTGTAATCAAAACTTGTACTCATAGGCACTTCCTAGTAAAGGAATCCAGAGAATGAGTTATTTTCATAACAAGCACTTCCATTTACAAATTTTTTAAAAGTTAATCAATAGTCCAGAGAACTCTGACTTTTCCTGAAATATTACTGTAATTGGAAGAGAATTGTAGAGATAAGAAACTACTCTAATGTACAGAGTTTGAAAGTAAAGGCTAGAGGTCTCCTAGGTAAAATAATTCCATAATTAGGCTTGTAGAATTATTTAAAACCATCCCAATACTGGAAGTGAGGACTCAAAATATATGTTTTTCTTTTTTTTGAGTTGGAGTCTCACTCTGTCCCCCAGGCTGGAGTGTGGTGGCCACCCCAGCATCAACCTGCTGGGCTCTGGAGATCCTTCCACCTCAGCCTTCCAGGTAGCTGGAACTACCACGCCCGGCTAATTTTTTGATTTACTGTAAAGACAAGATCTCACCAAGTTGCCCGGGCTAGTCTTGAACCCATGGGCTCAGGCAATCCACTCACCTCAGCCTCCCAAAGTGCTGGGATTACGGCTGAGTCATGGAGCCTGGTCAATACAGGTTTTTCTAAAGGAGATGCTGATGGCAGCAGCTGGAAGGGTTTAGATGCTCAGTTGCTTCATCTATCAAATGGAGATACAAATAGGAGCTACTTAGTACAATTGTCATGTACATCATAGGAAATAGCATGTGTAATGTGTTTAACTAAGTCCATGACAAACAGCAAGAACACAATAAATAGTAACTATTACGGCAGTCCCCCCCTCCCCATCCACGGTTTTGCTTTCCATGATTTCAGTTACCTGTGGTCAACTGCAGTCCAAAAACATTAAATGGAAAATTCCAGAAATAGGCAATTCTTAAATTTTAAATTGTGCACTGTTCTGAGTAATGTGATAAAATCTCACGTCATACTGCACCATCCAGCTGGGGATGGGAGTCCTCCTTTTGTCTAGCACCTCCACACTATCTGCATTACCCACCCACTAGTCACTTAGCGACCCTCTCGGTTATCAGACTGACAGTGCTTGTGTTCAAATAATCCTTATTTTGCTAAATAATAGCCCCAAACTGCAAGCATAGTGATGTTGGCAGTTCGGATATGCCAAAAGGAAGCTATGAAGTGCTCCTTTTAAGTGAAAAGGTGAAAGTTCTCAGCCTAATTAAGGACAGAAAAAAAATTGTATGCTGAGGTTGCTAAGATCTACAGTAAGATCGAATCTTCTATTACCAAAATTGTGAATAAGTAAAAAAGAAATTTGTGCTAGTTTTGCTGTGGCACCCCAAAATGCAAAAGTTATGGTCCTAGTATGTGATAAGTACTTAGTAAAATTGAAAAAGGATGGACAGAAACGTGTTCCAAATGATCAGATTTGATACTATACTGGGTCTCAGGAGTCCATTGGGGATTTTGGAACATACTCTCCTAGATAAGGAGAGACTGTTGTATTAGCAGCAATAGTACTAATAGGGCTGACTTCAATTTTTATGCTTAGTCTCCAAAGTTCAGAAAGGACTAGATGCTTCCATACAAAGCCCCAACTTATTTGCCCTCAAGCTGTCACCCCAATGAGAATGGGAATTGTTCTAGTTACCAAATGAGCCAGAGAGGATCCAACCCCGCATTTGAGAGCTGAGGAGAGGGCCCAGGTGTTGGGCTTCAGTATTCCCAGTTATGACATAGCCTGGGAGGAGGCAGCTGGGAATTCTAGTCTGAGTTCTGTTCCAGCTATTTCTGCCATGCTGTGTTGCTGCAGAGCTCAGACCAGAGGACAGCTGGGGAGTCTGAGATAAGAGGTAAAAGAGCTATAATTCCACGATGGGAGGCCGAGGTAAGAGGATTGCCTGAGCCCACGGGTTCAAGACCAGCCTGGGTAACTTGGTGAGACCTCATCTCTACAATAAATCAAAAAATTAGCCAGGCATGGTGGTGTATGCCTGTAGTTCCAGCTACTTGGAAGGCTGAGGTGGAAGGATTGCCTGAACCCAGCAGATGGAGGCTGAGGTGGTCACGAGCATGCCACTGCACTCCAACCTGGGCGACAGAGTGAAAGATTCTAACTCAAAAAAAAAGAAGCAAAAGAAGATTTTAATGTCTCTCTCCTTCCTCTCCCTCCTTCCCTCCCTCCTCTCTCCCTCTCACTCTCTTGCTCTCGCTCTCTCCACCCACAATGCAATCTGAGGATATCATTTCCCCAATTGTGTTTGCCTTCAAAACGCTGCACATGTTCTCTGTCTCACTCAATGGTAAAATGCAATACTTGGACTACATTCTGTTAAATTTTGTGATCTCTATCTCATGCCATAATTGGAACATGGGTTTGAATCCTGGCTGTGTCACACACTAGCTGTGTCATCTTGAGAGAATTACTAGGTGCCTTTGATCCAGTTTGCTCACCTGTAAAATGAGATCAGTAGTAGTCACAGCAGTGACAGTTGACATACACTGGATGTTTGCGGTATGTCAGGCACTATTTATGTCCACCATCTCACTTAATCCTCAAAAAATCCTGCAAGGTGGAAGCTATTATTATCCCCATCTCAGAGATGAGGAAACTGAGAATTAGATACGTAAAATAAGTATCCAAAGTTAAACTACAAGTAAGTGACGCGGTTCTACTGTTTTGGGGCTCAGTGTTCAGCTTCCCCAGAATAACATCATTTTCTTTTGACCCCATGGGATTGGAATAAAAGCATACAAAAGTGGAAGCAGCATGAGCAAAACAATACCTACTACACTATAAGTGGCCTTTTTTATTATTATTCAAAGATATATTTTTAATTTTCTTAAGAAATGTTGATAATATAATGTCAAGTAAAACTTCAAAATACAGGGCAACCTCTTTCAGATTCCCCTCCCCGCTATGGGAGCTTTTCTGTCTTCTTAATAAATCCTACTTTAAAAAAAAAAAAACTTCAAAATACAGAACAATTTGTACACCATCCTTATAACTACTCAAAAGTAGTGTACATCATTGGCCAAAAGACTAGGTAATTATGCAAATGATCAGCTTCTCTATTTTCCAAACTCATATTATTGTCATTCAGGTTTTTTTCTCAGCAATAAAAATATAAGGCACTGTGCCATATGCAAAAAGAGAAAAAAAAAATGTGGGCCTATGTCTTTCTATAAGAAATTTACAATTTCATTAAACAGTAAAGATATAGATAAATATTCAGGGCACAATCTAATTAATAAAAAATGAGAGTAGTAAAAGTAAATGCTTCAAGATTGAGATGAGAGAGTGGAATGGTTTGAAGGAACCCTGAACAAAGGGAGAATTCAGTTACCTGGTTAAGGGAGTAGGAAGGACACTTCAGTGCAGGACGTGAGCAAAGGTGAAGTGATGGAAGTATACCCTGGGTCTTCAGGTGGGCAATAAAGAGGACGATTTAAATGCTCTGAAGGAGGGGTTAGCATGTTCTGATGTCAGGTTAAGCAGTGCAGGATTCATTCTGATGTCAATAAGGACCCAGAGTCTTTTTGAGCAGGAAACTGCTGCGTGTAATACAGTATTATAAGAAAAAAGTCTCATTAATGATAAACAAGATAAATTAAAGAAAAACGACATGAGAGGCTGGCTGCAACTCCATTTCTCAGGTGTCCATGTTTTTACACATCCTGTTTCCTGCCTCTTCTTCTCTACCTGTTTCCTTCCTTTTCACTTCAAGAGTTGGGCCCACATTACAGCTCCTCCATGAAACATTTACTGATTCTTCTTCTCCAGCACACCCCTCTACACCCTGGTCCAGGTGACTTAACCTCTGTCTTTTCTGTAGTAGTTACCCAGTGTAGTGTTTTCCTGTCCATTTTCATCATGGCATTAGGATTTCCTGAAGGCAAATTCTATACTTTTTGTTCTAATTTCTGAGTACTTAATATAGCACCTGGCACAGAAGTACACTTAAACAAATGCTGATTGAATGAATGAGCACCAGTAAGAATATCCGATAATAGTTGGGCCATGGTTCCTAAACTGTCTACCCCTCAAGGGATCTTTCAAAAATTCCAAAGCCCAGGTCTTCACACCCCCAGATCACTTAAGTTACAATCTCTAGTGATGGAACAGGGCATCAATAATTTTTAAGCTCCTCAAATGATTCCAATGTGCAAGCAGTTAGGGGCAAAATTTGGAACTGTTGGGGTTCACAAAACAGTATCCCAAAGTGTGGTGCTTTGGCATGCTAAGTATTTTGAACTAAAGGACACTGGAAGGTGTCTGAAGCAGCCTCGGAAGCAAAGTCTCTCTGATCTTCTCCTGTTCTCCTTCCTCTCATCCTTTCTCCCCCAAAGAAAGTTATAGAATCCAGAATTCCTCTTCCCCATGGAAATACTTGGGAGGAACAAGAACTACAACAGAGAAGTCAAGAAGAATCTGAACAGATAGGCCTTGCTGGGTTTTTCCAGTCAGGCTACTACTGTTAGATCATTCCCTTCTTGATCAGTCACATATCTACACGGCTGTCCACTCCTCATCAAATCTAAGCATTAAAATGGGCAGTTTTCCCTTGGGTCTTTGGGTATTAGTTCTGAAAGCCTCCATGCCATGTTAAACTTTGATTAAATTAATATGTCATATTTTTCTCTTGTTAGCCTGTCTTTTGCTAGAGAAGTGCTGGTCATGACCCTTATAATGAGGAGAAAAATATTTATTTTCTGGGACTACTAAATTCAAGAGGTCTTTACATTAGTCAAGCAATTATTGAAAGACTGAGCTAAAAGCTACTATATTATATATATAATTTTTTGCTGTCCCCTTGGATTGGCAGTACTCTAGATATTTTGATGCTTGATCATTGCCTGTGGTGAATAACTTCACTTTTCATGTCCGTAGCTCACCCTTTATCTTACATCCCTAATGGGTAACTGCCTGATTGACCATCTGAAAACAAACAAATAACTAGGAACAAGCAAAAAATTGCACATGCATTCATATAACCTCTTAGCTTTACGTCTGACTTATTTTGGTATAAGTCCTTTTAGATAGTATAACTTCACAGGTTATACATATATGTTAGATGACCAAGACCTCTAAAATTTTTATCAGTAACAAACAGAAGCATGAACTGTGCACAGAAAGTTCTTAAGGAAATTTTTTTCTCTAGTCCCAGTCATACTCACAGAGATGTGATAAAGCCAGTGTTGGTAAATAACTAAAGCAAAGCCTGGGCAGGTCAAAGTTGCATTAAATTCAAAGTTACTATCCACAGAAATTCTTCAAATTTAGGATGACTTCTTTGTTCCCTGTAACTCTAGTACAATATTAATTTTCATGGCTGGCTTAAATGTCAAATAAAGATTCAAGCACATTTTAGTCATACCCTTGAAGTTGGTCAAGAATCTCAGGATAATTGCTGAATAATCACAGGAGAAACAACATAATTGGACTTTAGTGGTCTAAAAAAATTAAAACCTACTAGATCCTCTTTTTACCTGATGATCGAGTCTTTTCCTCACTCTTATTTGTACCTGATTGCTTTAAGATTCAATTTATAGTTTAAACAAAAATCTTTGTATCATAGCAGCAGGGGAGAAGGGAGGGAAGATTGGCAGAGTTTCCCCAGGAGCCAAAAGCTTGAGACGAGTTTTAAAAATTGGTCACAGCACAAACTGTCTTTCCTTCAAAATTTTTAGAGTGTACCATTATTTTTGAAGAGTGTACCATTACCATTTGAAATAATTAGAGAGTAAAAGTTAGCAGATCAAAACCTGACACATAAGGATTATGTACCATATTATGTCAAAATATGACAAAAATATAATAAGGTTTATTCTGAGCTGAAGCCAATTGAGAAGAAGCAGATACAAGGAAAGTTCTCTGCCCACCTCCTATTTACCTAAAAGCAGGAGATAAATTTGTAAAAGTATACCCTCACATCCCCGTCCTCTTACCAAGAAGGACAAAAAATTACTGGAGATTATTCTAAATTTACCAGTCCAGAGAGGGCACCAGAGAAATCTGCTTAAGAACATTTACTAACTAGTCCTTGTCTTCTGTTTGTTCACTCATGCCCCATATATTTGCCTGCCCACAATTTGCCACTCTAGAAACCCAAAGTCCTTTTCCTTTGTCTTGTCACTTCTCTTAAAATGTATTGTTCTTTTGCTAAGATGCTATGAAAATCCAGTTCTAACCACCTCTTTCAGTTATTCACCCCTGAGTGGTCCCATGTATAAGGAAGATACACATGGTAATATACCTTTGTTTGCTCTTCTCTTGTGCATCTTTTGTCAGTGTAAGGTACAGGGCCCCAGTCAATAAACCTAATATGGGTGTGTTGCTCCCCTACACAACGTACAATCAAATCATCGCAATTAATTCTTTCTCCTTGTGAAGTATTTTATAATGGTAACTTTACAAATATTTCTCTGAAGTCTTATTAAGCTCTATGACAAGGACTTTTTGTTTTATTTTTTATTTTTTGTTTTTATCTTTTGTTTTAGTGAATCAAGTGAGCTTGAGATTAGCAATATTAATACCTGAAGGCAGGGATAGTATTATGTGGGATGCAGTGTTCTAAGCCACATCTCTAAAGCACTCAGGTATAAACCAGCCTACTACTATTGCTCTGGTGTTTGAGCAGAAATGAGATTTGGGGAGAATAAGACCTTAAAGTCACAAATGAATCTTAAAGTCAGAATCCCAAGAATAAGAAGAAAAGCTCAATCTAAAACCTTACCTCAACTAATTTCACCACCAAAGGTTTGCAAAATGGTGACATTTCTTCTTCCCCCTTTACTGTGGGAAAAATTTTTCTTAGAAGTAGGTAGAAATAGCACTGAAAATATAAATTGCTAGACATAGCTACATGGCAGACCCGTGCAAAATTCTAGTCAATAAACACATTTATTTTATTTCTATATTTCTTTCATTCTTCCCTAGTCATTTTTTCAACGTTTTTACTGAGTATGTTTTACGTTCTTAACAATGTGTCATATTTGAGAGAAATATGAGGTTTCCTTTCTGCATCTTAAACTTTTTCATAAAAAGTGAGATATACGCCCATAAAAATAGTTACATAACAGTGTAAGGCAGCCACGGCCTTGAAGTGAAAAGGAAGAAATGAGAGTTGGTGAAGACGTTGTTAAAGAGATAAGAGTTCAACTGGATGTTAAAGGGCTAATAGAATTCGGGTAGGCAGAAAAAGGCATTCCAGGCATTGCTTTACAGGAATTTCTCTAACAAAGGAGATATTTTCACCATGAATCATACACACAGTCTCATATTCTTAGATTTACTAACATTCAGCTCTTCACAAGGCCATTTACACGGCTTGGTAGACAGACTGTGCTAATTTTGTTTGCCTCATGTGCATTCTAATCAAACGTGTTCTAATGAATTCTGAAGACTGTGAGTCAGAAGAATTCACAGGGTGCTGCCTTTTAATGAAATGAAGCATTTTGCTTTGAAAGTGTGGGTGAAATGTTTTTGTACAATACCTGTGTGTTCATATTTATACCCTTTTAAATATTTCCAAGCATCATGAAGTATTTGTTCAAAATGTTGTGTGGTGATACTTAAAAGTGCTAAACTAAAATGCTAAACTTTCTGTTGGAACAGTGTGTTCTGTTTTTCGATCTATGCGTGAACAAAAAATTTTAAATGATGACAATTCAGTCAGCCGTGAAAATAATCAGAACGACCTGGTGAATTTGATTGCTTGCCACATGGCAAACTTAGATCTGGAGCACTGTTTTAAGTATTTAAGAAATACAGCTTAGGTGAGGTCACCCATGGAGCACACTATGTTCCTACGTGAATGGGTCTTTCTGCTGAATTGACTTAGAGTGTTAATATTTCACAGTGTCTTCTGTAGCTGTCCTGATTCCTGTGACTAAGGACCGGTCAAGAAAACAATAACAATGAATGCATAAAATGTAAAAATTAACTCATCCAAACAGTCATGTTTCTTTATGTAGATATAAGCACCTTTGTGTGTATACATGTTATGTACACATGCACATTTATAAACATATACACATGTAGGTATGTAGACTCATACATGTATATATGTATGTAGACTCATACATAAATATTGCAAAAGCATCATGAACAGAGCTATGTGAAACAAATGACTCATTATTTTAAAATTTCAAATTTTTATGATTGCAGAACAGAATCTGAGACACATCATATTGAAAACATAAAACTATTTCCCTTTCTTTCTTTCACTCAATTTGTTATAATATTCTAATAGAACGTTCATCAAAAACTTTATTTTAATAAGTGCATTTTAATAAAGCTTAACTAGTTTTATCTTATAGTATGCTCATTTAAACCCCTCAAAATAGTATCCCACTTGCCATTCCTTAGTCATATTCATAAAGACATCCACTGAAATGTCTTAATTATCACATTACAAACTTAATAAAACAAAGGGTTATCTGCACAGTAAATATCCTACCTGAGATCCTCAAAACAGCAAGGATGCATTTTTCTAATTAATCTTATTTTGTGCTTATTAGGTGAACATTTGATTTCCTTTTACTGTTAATGTATTCTGTCAACTGTATTTAAAAGCATTTCCAGATAATTTTATGATAACGTATTTCTCTTTTTAATCACTTTTCAAATAACACAGTATGAAACAATAAAAGTTGTGAAAATTACCTGTTACTGGTAGAAAAAGTTCTAAAGAGTTTAAGTTTTATAAATCTTTATTTATCAAAAATTGTTGGGGGAGTAGGATGCTCTGACAAGCTGAGAAAATTGATTCAGTGGGTCTTAAAATATAATTTATTGATTTACCATAGGAAATAGGGTACAATGAAATGCAATTGAGAGGATGATAGTAGCCACACTCTATCTGGAAGAAAACTTTATAAATTTCTTATGCTTAGTATTTGTTATTTATTATTATTATTTTATACTATACTAGTAAAAAAAATCCTTTTTAAAGTTTAGGGTTGGCTATGCTTTGAGTATATTTCCTAAAGTTTATGTGTCAGAAACCTAATTATCATTGTAACAATATTAAGAGGTGGAACTTTTAAAAAATGATTAGGCTGTGAGGGGTCCATCCTCATGAGTGTATTAATGCTATTATCATGAAGTTATCATGAAATGAACTCCTGATAAAAGGGTAAGTGCTGTCCATTTCTTTTGGTCTCTCATCTCTAGAACAATGAGCCAAATAAATCTCTTTTTAAAAATGTATTACCCAGTCTGTTGTATTCTGTTATATCAGCAGAAAACTGACGAAGACAAGGTTATTTAAATTCTGAATGATTAAATATTTGTGGAATTTAATGAATAAGATTGATTGCCAAGAATATTGGAAAACATGTTTGACTATTATCATTTTAAACCAATCTTTCCAATGATTAATATCCTTCCACCAACCATCTGGGAGAACCTCAAGCTGATTTAACTAGGCTATGTGCTTGAGATTTTGAGGCAGTTACCAGAGTAATAAATGCCTCTATAGCTTTCTGAAAGAAATCAAAACAGTGGCCTGTGGGCTGTTTGAAAAGGTTGCCAAGTCAAGGTGAACACAAGACTATCTCCTGATAACTATGATAAAATAGTACAAGTGCAGCTAAGAAAAATTAAACAAATAATTTTTGGTAGACAAAAGTATATTTGTCTCATGTTTCACAGCTGATTTCCTTAACAATGAAAAGTTTTCAAAACATGGAAATCTCAAGGAAAACAATTTTTACATTTGGTTGTTTTCAGTATCCTTAAAGGAAGAATTTCAAAATATTGTTTGGAATGTATTAAAGTTACCCACAGTAATTGGCTAAGCACTCATAATCATACAGCAAATATCAATAAGCTAAATCTTGAGACAGAAAATTGTCAGGGATATTGTTCTTATTTAATAGAAATACATAAGATGCAAGCTAGTTACTAGTTGGAAAAACTTATTAAAATACAATAAAAATGAGGAGATAGGCAATGTGGCAAGTGAACTCCAATGTGAACGGTAAGAGATTTCTGATCTCAATCAATAATTAATTCTCTTGAATAAAAACTTTTCTTCTTTCAGACAAATCTTAAAAAGAGAGAAATGAGCCAAAGAGGAAGAGGAGACGGGAAGACAGACAGAACCTATGAAGATTCAGCTGGAAATTCTAAAATATAAAATGAAAGATATTTAACAGGGTATTAAGATTAAAAAACAAACCAAAAAAAACCTGTGATAAGAAGTTATTAATATATTTTGGGACTTTATCTTAAGTCTTGAAATTATGAAATAATGTTTGCCTTTCTCACAGGCAGCTCTAATTAAGCATTTCATAGTTGATTCTAGATTAAATAACAAATGTTTCTTTTACTTTAACCTCTGCTCTCAGTTTTTCCAGATTAGTTTTATTCTGACTTAAGCTTACTTCATTATTAGATTCCCAGAAAGGGATGCTGAAGCTGACTTATGCTGGCTCATACAAGCCACTGATGATGAATTTTGCTAGCTGGCTCTTAACTGTTGGTAGCTTGAAATTGGCCATAGTGGAACTATTTACACCAGGGAAATTGGCAAACACTTCAAATCAGGGCTTTTTACCAGCACATTTCTGCCCTTTACTTATCTATTATTCAGGCCCAGTCATTTAAATTGTTCTCTTGCCTTGGTAATGAATGTCCAACAAAAAAAGAAACCACCATTAACACTGTAACCCATACAGGAAATAGCAATTGCGTGTTTATTAGGAACAGAGCACCATGTTAGTGCCTAAGAAAATAAAGAGCTAGAAAATACCTTTTATGTCCAGAAGAGCTCAAAATTTGTTCTGAAAGGAAAGAGATTTACATACAATTTTTTTCTATAGGAGATGGCAGAGGAAAAAAACCTTAAAGGGGAGATAAATTCAGTCCTGGAAAAAGCATAGGACCCAGAAAAATGAAGAGGATACCGCAATAAAGTGATAAAATATAGCTGGCATGTCGAGAGAAGATTAAACTCATTACACTGGAAAACATGGTTTAAACAAGAAGTAGAGTGGCTCAGTAAAAAAAGCATGAGGTTTTGGAGATGGGGAAATCTGAACTTTAATCTTCAGCCTCAGTCATTAGCTGTGTGAGGCTACTTTAGCTCTGTCAATCTCAACGTTCTCATCTGTAAAATGGGGATAACTTTGTTTTCAAAGTTCTTAGAAGGAGTAAATGAGTTATTATATGCAACATCTCCTAGTACAGGATAAGATACATAGTAGAAACTCAGAAAAATTTAGTATGGTTTTGTCCATCTCCAAAACCTCATGGTCATCATCAATAACTAATGAGAGGTCAGTTTGGAAAAGGAACTGGAATTCAGATTGTGGATCTAATTGTTTTTTTAAGTAAAAACTTCTAACCTTAGTTAATGACTGGGGAAACATTGAAGGCTTTGAACGTGGAGACGACATGTTCAACCGGAATTTAGAAAGAACATCATGGCTATAGTGCGTGAACAGTGTCTTGGAGTTATATAGCCTTGAGTTCTGTAATATGAGTTTGCTAAATTATTATAAACCATTGAATTCTGCCATTGGAACAGATGGAATTCATTAGAAATGTTCAGTATAGATAATAAATGAGTTCTTGGCTTATAAAATTTAGGTGAAATTCATAGGCAGGGGCAATCTCATAGGCCTATGACCTGTGCTGTCACACAGGGTCCCGCACTCAGATGGGCTTGGTTTAATGCTCTGCCACTGTCATTGTTAGGGATAAATTATAATTCTCCTCAATCCTTGTTAAGTCTGTGACTGGGAAAGACTCCTGTAACAAAAGACAGATTAACAAGAAAAAACAAGTAAGTTTATTAACATGTGTGAGAGAAAAGGAACTCAAGGCAGTGTGGCTTAGAGTTCCAGCTTACAGAAAATTTTCAACAAAAAGCAATACATTTTAGAGAAGTGACAAGACAAAGAGGAAAGTGGTCCCAGGCTTTCAAAGGCAGGAAAATTGTGAAGAAAAAGTGAAGTCTGTTTCCAAATTTTCCTGGTACCATCTCTGAGCTGGTAAAGGTTTTAAAACAGAATTTATATCTTGTCTTTAGGCAGGAAAGAGGGAGGGGAAGGTAGAAAATGTAGAAAGACCTTTCGTGTCCTGCTTTTAGGAAATTGAAGAGCCGGAGAGTCGTTTTTTTTTTTTGTTTTTTTTTTTTTACCTGTTCCTTAATTGCCTTTAGCTCAAAAATATTTATGTCAAAGAGGCATATTTAGAGGTGACACATTCTGGTTTCTTTCACCATTTTAAATTTCTTAATAATAAAAGTTCTCAATTACTTTTGAAAAGGGGGGTCCCACATTTACATTTTGCACTAAGTCCTGCAAATTATGTAGCCATTCCTGCACATGGGATGTGTTAAATATAGCTAGTAAGCAGACATGCAGCATATGATGCATTGACATAACCGATGTGTTCAATACAGATAATAGGTAAGTTAGTACCTGCAATATCTGCTAAAGAAAGACAGAAAATAAAAAGTATGATGAACAGTAAGTATACAACAGTTAGAAGGAGATGAAAAGATCAAATCATTATCCTGACACTTTGGAACTGAGATACCTGACACTGCTACCTTGACCCTCATTGGTGTCATCTAGTTTGGTTTTGTTATTTTTCATAAGTGCTCTGCCCAAGACATGCAGACACAATCCATGGCATTTCAATAGCTTAGTCAGCAAGGTAACGCCATGATCAGGTATACTTGTTCTGGGCCACTCCAATAGAGCATAATTGGCCTGTAATTGGTTCAAGATGTCTTCATTCTCTGGGCCCCTTTGGGAACTCGGTCCTCTTAGCCACACCATCAGCAAGATGTGACAGACAAAGGATAGGAACACTGAAAAACCTAGGACACAGAAGTATGATCTCTGGGACCCTGATCCGACTCCATTGACATTATCCTGTATCTAAGTGTATCCCATTTCTTTCACCTCACTTCTCACTGTGCTTTAAATAAACTTAACAAACCATGCGATTTGAGCATTCTAATTTATTACATGAACTTTTCAGTCCTGTGACTTCTGGGAAAGCCTGCCTGGTATTCTACTTAGAGATCCCCATTGTATCAACAGGATTTTCCACACAAATTCAAATCATAACTCTGTCACTTATTGGTTTTCTGACATAAACAATTACTTATCTTCTCAGAACATGGTTCCTTATACATAAAGTAAAAATAATAAAATCTACTTTAAAGAATGGATGAGAGATAAATTATGATAGTAAAATAATAGCGAAAATGCATAAAATGATTTCTATGTGCCAGGCACTATTTGATGTCTTTAACTTATTTAATCCTCTCAATAACTCTATGAAGTAGTACTACTTTTATCTCCACAGTGAGGATACTCAAGAATGTAGAGGTTGAGAAACTGTCCCACACCATAACGCTTGACACCAGTACAGACTTAGTAAATAGTAGAAAATCGGATGTGAGTGTTACATTTTGATTGACAAAAATTCGGTTGTACAGATTGCCCATAGATTCTTCATTCTTCAGATTTAAATCACTATACCCAAAACACCTGTGAGGTACAAAAATTGAAGGCCTATGATCTGGCTGAGTTATTGGTTAAAAATAATCCAAAATGGTTAAAATGTGTGTTGGTTGCTGTGTTCACATGCATAGACGTCCTCTTATGTGGAATCTCTCATTTCTTCACAATGACAAATGAAGGAAAGACCTTTGTAAACTAAAGTATAAACCATAATTCTTGCCTGTGAAAATCTTACGCTTCAAGAAAACTGGAAAAAAAGAAGTGAGTACAGGAGCCATAGAAATGATTTTCCTAGATGGTTCCATTAGAGAAAATCAACCATCATCTGATTTGGCTTTCCTAGAAATGTATTAATTCTACCAACCAAAATATAAAACAAAATAAAATAACAGACAAAAAGAAGTCTGGAAGGATGAAGGGAGATTGGAATGTTACCTTAATGGCTAGCTGACAGTTTCAAGAACCTGTTAAAGTGTAAATGAAATCCCAAAAATAACTCTCCTGGTTTTACTGAGTATCTCATTAATAAATCACCAGACCTACTCACCCAATGGACAATTCCCAGAAACATTGGATCAGAGTGATACAAAGCTCAGAAATTAAAGTCATCGGTATAATAGCTAAATATACATTTTTATCAAAACAAATAATTTTAAAATGGTGTCTATCCAAGAGCCAATTTCTTGAAAAAATATACGTAAGTATTTCTGTATCCTAATTTGTAGACTCATGAAATGTTAGACTGTCCCTTCTTCAAAATAGGCTTCTTTAAATATCCAACTAAGTGGATTTTTAAGAATTTTTTTATTTTAATAGTCACAGAAGCATTCTTTCTTCAAATGGATGCTTTATATGGAAGTACTTTGTGTAGAAGAGAGAGACCGTAGGTTTGTTCTTAAAGCTGGCATTGTGACACAGGAGCTATCCCTGCTAGCTCTCCCTCCCTTGCCCTGATTTGATTTCACGAAACTACTTGACTTCTGAAGATAGCAGTTTGAAAACCATAGGCCAAAAGCCGATCTGTTTGTTTTATAAGTAAATACACTGAGGCTCAAAGACAAGAACTTAGAGGCAGGGTTTAGATGAAAGTCCAAGTCTCTTAGTTTTCCGTCCAAAATCTATTGTACCATTAACAAATGTGGTTGCTTATTTACATTTAGTCATGAGCACTTTTCATCTACCACATATAACGGTCTGATATAGTTAAAGGCTTAGGCTTCAAAATGAGTAATAAGTAGACCTGCTATTTTCCACCTGGTATGTGCTGCTACCTTTTAAAGGTAGGAAAGATCTAGTTATCCAACTTCTGAATTAAACCCACAAACAACTTAAAAGACAGAATACTTAACAGTCTAACTGATGGATATCTAAGTTAGGTAATTTATCAAAAATAGAATTGACTTTCAAATAATTGGAAAATATACCACTGTTTCCCTGTCTCCTCCCCCCACGCATATTCTCACTCATTCAATAAATTATACACAATGTAGACTGTCCTTCTTAATGAATTTTACTGTTTCTTAAAATTAAAAATAGTGGCTTTCAATTCTGGGCTTATGTCAGTGATTTTTAGAGTAAAAAATATAAAAATATATATTCCTGGTCTGGACCAAACACACCTGCCCCACCATCCGGAGATTATTATTCAATAGGATTAAGGCTAAACTGTACAAATATGCAGTAAAGCATACAATAGAAACCACTGTTTCACAAAACAGTGGAAAGGAGATGACTTCCTTTTGACCCTATAAAACCCATTTCACTAGCTTGAAAATGCTGCATTCCAGTTTCTGAGCCACATTGGAGATTTCATATAGATTCAAGACCAATTTCTAGAGCCTCTTGACTATATAGCCACTGTTTATATGAACTGTCTTTTGATCCTGAGCCCTAGTGGTAAATGTTCTTTAAAAATGTAAGAACCATCTAAAGAGGACTGGATTTTTAAAATGGAATATTATGCAGCCATTAAGAAGGACAAAATTATGAACTTCACAGCAACTTGGATGGACTTAGAGTCTATAATATTGAGTGATCTATCACAGAAACAAAGAACTGAGTATCACATGTTCTCACTCATAAGTGGACCTTGAACAATTATTGTAATGCTATAAGAAAAGGATTGGCAGTAGTGGGAAATTGCCAGGTGGGGGGGTGAAGGATTGTCAGTAGTGGGATTCTACTAGGGGAAAGGGGGCACACCTCATCAGGGGTACCTGCTTAATGAACATTTGTATACTTAACCCTGAATTGTACCCCCACATCTTTAAAATTAAAAATGAAAAAAAAATAAAAATGTAAGAGCTGCCAGGCACAATGGCTTACTCCTATAATCCCAGCACTATGGGAGGCTGAGGCAGGAGGATTGCTTGAGCTAAAGTTTGAGACCAGCTTGGGCCACATCATTAAAAAAAATGTGAGAACTATTCCTGAGTCTCCCACAACATCCTCAGAACCATAGGCCACTATTTTCGAGGCTTTACTCTAAAATGTATCCTAAAGCCCTGACCCTCTCTAAACCCTGTTCTAGAAGCTTCGCAAGTTTTTCCGAGTCGAGAACCATAAGGTTGTGGCCTTGGAACCCAAACACAGATCCAAACCTATGATCAAAACATCTTTTCCGGTTATATTGAGTCTAGTATCTTGGGTTTCATAGACTTAGCCAGGAGCAATGACTAGAGGCTAATTCTGGGACTAACATAATCCTTAGAAACACTCTTAGAGTTCGATGTCTCTGAAAGAAATAAAGGGTGGAGGGAAAGCTGCCTGACTCCCATGCATTGGTAACATTGGAATAGAGAAATATTTACCTCTATGTACTATAGTGTACTGACCAGTTGTTCTAATAATGTAGTTGGAGTCTGTGGGAGAAAAACTCAAAACAGCATTCAAAAACCTACAAAGGGAGTCAAGTCAGACACACCAGTATGAGTAATCACAGACGCTGAAACCAAGAGAATTAGGCTAGCCATGACCACTGGCACCAGCTGGAACCCACAGGTGCAGCCACAAAGCAGAAACCACTTCTGGATGTGGAAAATCATCACAAGATGGTGAGCCTTCCTGACAAGTGAGAAACCACAGTTGTTTCTTCTCTGAGTCTGCATTTGTGCTTCCATTCCGTGAGCTGACTTTGGCTTTGTAGGTCTGAATCACTGTCTTGGTAACACGCCCAGCTTGCCCTCCAGCTGTACTGGTAAGTGGCAGCACATTCGAATGCCTGCAAGGTCCTGCCAAGCAGCATAAACAAGCAATGTAGACTGTTTTGGAAATTGTGCAAACTAAGAGGGCAGTTGCTTAGTCCCAGCTGTTACTGTTATGTAGGAATATGAGACTAAACCTTTCACTTGTCCATGAGAAGCTGAACATCTGGATTATTTTAATGTAAAATCCTCCACTCTTAAAAGAATGACGAAAATATTATTATTATAAACTGTATAAGATGGTTAAAATGGTAAGTTTTGGTAAAAATATTTGATCACAGAAAAAATAAAAGAGGGCCGGGCTCAGTGGCTCATACCCATAATCCCAGCACTTTGAGAAGATAAAGCAAGAGGAATACTTGGGCCCAGGAGTTTGAGACCAGCCTAGGCAAATAGTGAGACCTCATCTCTACACACAAAAAGTCAAACAATTAGCTGGGCATGTGCCTGTAGTCCCCGTTACTTAGGAGACAAAGGTGGGAGGATTGCCTTGAGCCCAGAAATTTGAGGCTGTGTGATGAACTGTGATGGTGCCACTGTACTCCAGCTTGGGTAACAGGGTGAGACCCTGACTCAAACCAACCAACCAACCAACCAACCAACCAACCAACCAACCAAGAATTAAAAAAAGAAAAAGAAACAAAACACATAGGTCAAATAAAAAACTACCTACACTCTAGATTCAGTTGTAGACTCCCCGTTTTCCATCTCTGGCCTGGTATTGCTCTTCTTTCCAATGCTAGTGTCTATCTCTCCCCATTTCTAAAAACTTTAGTTCTTGGACTCCAGATCAAGGCCTCAAGTTTTAGAATCTGCCACAAGACTACCCTGAGGGTACATTTTAAAAGATCTAAGAATGATCTGAGCCAGGCTCGGTGGCTCAGCCTGTAATCCCGCGCCTTTCGGAGGCTGAGGTGAGTGGATTGCCTGAGCCTGCGGGTTCGAGACCCGCCTGGGCAGGTGAGACCTCATCTCTACAATAAATCAAAAAATTAGCCAGGCATGGTAGCACATGCCTGTAATTCCAGCTACTCGGAAGGCTGAGGCGGAAGGATCGCCGGAGCCCAGGAGGTCGAGGCTGCGGTGGCCGGGAGCGGCCACTGCACTCCAGTCTGGGCAACAGGGTGAGACTCTAACTCAAAAAGAATGGTCTGGCCCTGAATTCTGCCAAATTACTAAATGCCCTACTTCCTTTTGTTGGAGCCTCAAAATCGGATTGCTTATCCAAACTACTACCAATGTGTCACCATCACACAAGACTCCTGAGGTTTGTCTATGGCTGGATTTGCTCTTACCCAGTCCACCAGGTCCCAAACTCCATCCCTCTCTCCTGTCACCCTTCAGGGAATCAGGCATTATCGAATTTGTTCTGAACTGAAACAATTACAACTTGAGTTTCCCAGTTATGTTGTGTTCCAGTACCACACTAAGTGTTTTATATAAGTTGTCTCACTTTGTAATCCCAATATCCCTGCCACTAAGGCATAATTTCATAAGCAACCTGAGGTTAAAAGTACTACATAACTCGCTCATATTTGCACAGCTATTAAACATAAGATCTGAGATTCTAACTCAAGTCTGAAGTCCATACCTACTCCATTTTAATGCGTGACAGATGCAGGCAAGGGAGAGTGGGTATTTCTCCACCTCCTTGCAGTTAAAAAACGCATGCCTTGAGATTTTTATTCAATTCTAAGTTTTGGAAGCTCAAAAAAATCACTTTCCAATTTTACAGCTTTCTATATACAGTCATCTGTGGTTCCCTAGTTTGGGGATTTCATGGACCATTAATAGTACTTCAAAATAGGCCAGTCACAGTGTCCCACACCTGTTGTCTCAGTACTTTGAGAGGACTAGGCAGGAGGATTGCTTGAGTTCAGGAGTTCAAGATCAACCTAAGCAATATAGCAAGACCTCATCTCTACACAAAATCTTAAAAATTATCCAGACATGGTGATGTGTACCTATAGTCCCAGCTACTCAGGAGGCTGAGGTGGAAGGGTTGCCTGAGCTCAAAAGGTTGAGACTGAGGTGATCCATGATCGTGCCACTTCACTCCAGCCTGGGTGACAGAATGAAAGCCCACCTCAAAAAAAAGAAAAAAATTCCAAATATTTTGGGGGGGACCAGCATAGCGTTACCCAAATTCCATTTTGCCAAGTAAGAATATTTTTAAAACCTATAATTTAGCATCATCACTTCATTAAACAAAAACTGTTTTAACATATATAAACATGCACATGCACACACATACACACACAGACTGGTAGCTCTGTGGAACTTAGGATGCTGCTTGTCTTTGCCTTCATTCACGGTGGGTGCAAACATGTGCGTGTCCAGGGAGATCCCACACTACAATTTTGTGGTGTTGCAAAAGTTTGCAGGGAAAACCATTCTTTGAAGCATAGAAAATCTTACTCAACAAAACAAAACAAAAATGTTACAAATGATGACTAGGTTCCAAGCACATAGGAAAGATATAGAATATCTTCCTTTATCTTGGATGAAGTAACTGAGGCATCGGGAGGTTGAGTTTTTTTGTTTTTTGTTTTTTTTAAAATAACTCACATCTTTTGCAGGACCGAGGTTAGAAGTGAGTTGTCCTGATAGTTATTTTAGTTCTTTTTTCTTCATCAGAGACAATTATGCTATACTACCATTGATACAGCATTGTTAGTTAAATAGGCTCACTGGGGAATCATTTTGGATACTTACCATTATTTATAAAAATGGTTTGTAAAAAAACGCAATCTGTGACAAAACTGAGAGATGCAAATGTGGCTGTGATCACAAACACATTCCCTTTTTCATGTCATCTTCTCCTCCAATCACCAGGGCAGGAAAACATAGTGAATCTGTTCCCATCCCCCTGAATGGGATAATCCTTTGACTTTGCATACAAGGAGTTTATAAATCAGTGTGCTCTGACTGCATTTGCACCCACATCAACAGTCACATAAGGCTGAAACTGGGTCACTGGCATGTTCAGGGAATAGCTATTAGCATAACCTTTAATTGGAATCCTATCTACTGTTCTGTTGGCTTAGCATCCTCCCTGCACTTTAATGTGAGCTGTCACATGAAAAGATCATTTGAGACGGGGACCCTGCAGAGAAACAAGAGTGTACAATCTACACAGACCTGTAAAATTTAAATATATTCTCTCAGAGAGATGGTAATGAATGTATTAAACTAAGAAAACTCCTGTTTAAGGAACAAATGATTTAAAATGACCACAGAAGTTTTAAGACCTCAAACAATTTCTAATCATTGTTTTCAAACCTATAATCATTAGCCTGGTCTCTCTAGTGTTAAAGACATATATTTGTATACTATATGTATATATGTAAATATGCAGTTACATGATATCGATGTTTATATCACTGTGAACATTACATGTAATGAGTAATCTATATATTTTAATACTTTATATATGTGACATATATAGTATTATCTATATATCATCCTATATATCACATATATAATATTTATATAGGTAATGCTCAGAGGATTTAAGAGATCAATATCAAGGAAAGCATTTCTACTTATAAAAAGTGGCATCATACTTGAGAACTTCAATTTTCTTCTCCATCTTCCAAGGTTTGCATTTCACAGTAGCAATCATTTGTCTATTCTCATCTAACTCTGCCTTCAGTCTTTCCAATTCCTCTTCATCAATTTCTTCTTCTTCTTCCCTTTAAAAGACAAAAAGAAAACTCGTAATAAAGTTAAGCTCTGCTTGACTTCCAAACTTAAGGAAGACTGATATCAGATATTTTGCTCAATTTTTTGACTTGGCTGTATCCAGTCAATGCTAAGACCTATAACCACTAGAACTTGTATCTCAACACTGATGTGATATTACTGGAATTAGCATAACTTTAAACAATAGTGTTTGCCTTCTGACATCCTGAACTAAGCACTCCTTTTATGTCCAGAGCCTCAAACTCTCAGAAGTAGAAAATCTGTGGAAAGAATAGTTACAAACTAACATGATACAGCCTCCTCTTCTCTATTCCCTGGTATACCTTCCCCCACCAAGTCCACATTTCATTTAAATATTTTATTTTTCAATAAGGATAATAAATTAGAGGTGAGGATGTCTTTGAAGTACCCTTAAAACTTTGTTTGCCCTGTCTCAAGAAAAAGAGAAGAAAACTGAAGTAGGGAAAAATAAAAATCTATTTCTCAAAGGTAACTTAATCTGTTAATTAAACCTTTAACTTCAATTGATAAAATTCAATTGAAATATATTTGGTGAAAGTGGATCCTTTGAAGAGACCTTCAAAGGAACTGAGTTCCACTGAGCATAGGACGTATCTTTTCTGTGTTCTTAGTATTACAAAAATAATATAAGACCCAGAACTAAAAAAAAAAAAAAAAAAAAAATCTAAGCATGAGCAACTTAATTTTAAATCAAGGAATATAATACCATGTTGTAGAGGTCATGTTTTTTGGTCATCAATTGTTTCCTTTCTTAAGCCATTCTCTCCTAATTTCAAACACATCCTTCTATACTTAATATTGGTGGGGTTGGAACTCTGTAAGTCATATTTCTGCTTGTCAGTTGGCTCAGTATTAGCCTTGAACCAAAAAGGGTTTTTGTTTTTTTCCTTGGCCTGCTGTCTGCTCCCTATTTGCTCCTGGGATGACACCTCCTCCTTAGCCATACTTCTTCACTCCCAGACCTGAGAGTCCTTACCATAATTACAAGTAAATCCAGTTTACTAATGTTTCCAATACTAACAGAACCAGCTTCATCACCTCTTCCATAGAAGCCAGAAAGGCTGAGCATCAGTCCCTCTGCCGAGGCCCAGCTCTATGGGTCTCTCCTCTAAACTTCAAGGTTTTCGTTTCAACCCTTTCCATTGTTCCTTCATCCTTGGGATGGTATCTATTGAAAGTAGGTACTATCACCATGATACTTTGATGTTTTCTTTTTGCCTTTTCAGTAGCCTAGTTAACAATTATTTATACCTCCTAACTCTTCTCTTTCAAAATTTTCTCTGTTCAGTTAACTATTGAAGTTTCTCTCCTCACTAACCCTGACTGATACAGAAATTGTAATCCATGTCAGTCTTAGTTAGAAACACATTTGTTCTTCACTAAGCTTGTGACTAGACACAGTAGGTATATGACAAAAATTATTATTATTGTTTTTTTGAGTCAGAGTCTCACTGTGTCACCCAGGCTAGAGTGCAGTGGCACACTCACGGCCACTGCAGCCTCCACCTGCTGATCTCAGGTGATCCTTCCAACTCAGTCTTCCAAGTAGCTGAAACTATAGGCATACGCCATCATGCCTGGCTAATTTTTCTTGATTTAGTGTAGAGATGAGGTCTCACCAAGTTTCTCAGGCTGGTCTCTAACCCGAGGGCTCAGGCAACCTCTTACCTCAGTGACCCAAAGTGCTGAGATGATAGGCCTGAACCGCTGCATATGGCCAGTAAAAAGAATTTTTTTTTTTTTTTTTAGTTGGAGTCTCACTCTGTCGCCCAGATTGGAGTGCAGTGGCCACTCCCGGCCACCGCAGCCTCGACCTGCTGGGCTCTGGCGATCCTTCTGCCTCAGCCTTCCAAGTAGCTGGAATTACAGGCATGTGCTACCACGCCCGGCCAATTTTTTGATTTATTGTAGAGATGAGGTCTCACCTGCCCAGGCGGGTCTCGAACCCATGGACTCAGGCAATCCACTCACCTCAGCCTCCCAGAGGCGCGGGATTACAGGCTGAGCCACCGAGCCCGGTCAGAAAAACTATTTTTTAAAGTTCTAGTTAAAGAACAGGATGGGCTATAGTTGTATAGCCCCTCTGACAAAATAACTTTCAATCTCCATTCTTTGCCACCAAGCCACAGTATTTATTTATGTATTTATTTTTTACTTATTTTTGTTGTTTTGAGTCAGTCTCACTGTTGCCCAGGCTTGAGTGCAGTGGCACGATTACGGCTCACTGCAGTTTTAGCCTCCTGGGCTCAGGCAATCCTTCTGCCTCAGACTGCCAAGTAGCTGGGACTATAGGTGCACACCACCACGACTGGCTAATTTTTTAATTTTTTGTGAAATAAATCTCCCTATGTTGCATAGGCTGGTCTTAAATTCTTGGGCTCAAGCAGTCTTCCTGCCTCAGCCTCTCAAGGTTTTGGGATTACAGGCATGAGCCACTGTACCTGGCCCATAGTTTTTAACCATCCCATGAATACTGAAACAAAAATTCACATTAACCCTTTAAAATAACACCTTATATTGACAGTTTGTTTATTAGGCAATTCATATTTTCCTTAGAATACTAATGCTGATTCATAAGAACTACGTAAGTTCACTCTACTAAATACAGCTGTAATTGCCATTGAGTTGTTTCTGTTTTAATTATTTGGAGTTTATTATATAAAGCCTATGGTGCTGTACAACCATAGCATAAAATACTTCATAATTTTTTTTGCTACATCTATATTCAACTTTTTAAAAAATTTGTCAATTAGAATGATATATAGGCTCGTTGTACAAGAAATATACAAGTTAAAAAAGGGAAAAAAGAATGGTATGTGGGTTGGTCTGTCTATTTATGTCTTTATTTTTTACTTATTTTTGTTGTAGGAGGGGAAGGTATGTTTTAATAAAAATGATTAAAATGATTTCTCTGCAAACATAGATAATTCCAAATTACATAGACTTGAAATACTTCAGGGAACTAGCAAAAATAAAATAGACGCCAAGAAATTATTGATAATGGAGTCAATAAGAAAACAAAAAAGGCTTTAAGATTAATAACTTAAAATATCAATTGCTTGATATTTAAGCCTTTAACTTGCCATCCTTTGAAAATAACTCATGATATTTACATATAAGTACCTTAAAGTTTTGCATTACTTAACTTTCATTAAGAATCATACATAAAACAGTATCTCATTTAATCCAGCACCATCAGAGAATGAAAACATGATCAATTTGATGTGTGAGTTTACCATATAACTAAACCTGCATGCCAACTTTTAGAAAACACTTAATGAGAATCTTTCTAACATGAATTAAATTCTTTATATGTTTAATCTAACCAAAATCTGATTCCTTTAAAAGTCATGAAATGTTTTTAATAATCCCTTTTCTATTTATCCCTCTGAGAAGAGTTTTCACCTCTCTGAAACACCAAACTACTTTGTACATCTTCTCTGGTACATATATGCTGTCTTATTTCATAATAATTTGTACCTAGGTGCCATTCCCTTACTATATTATGGATTTTGGTAGATTGCAGATATTTGCATATTCATATTCAAGTTCTCAAAGAAATTAGCAAATTAGCCTCACAGAAATGGAACTGGATAAATATTTATTGAATAAATGTATATGCAGATAATTTTTCTAGTTGACTCAGGTTATTATCATGAAGCCAGTGCTCAAATTGCACTAAAACATAAGAATGCCCTCCAAAATTATCACTGTATGGAAAGACATTCATTCCTACACTAAGTGATCCCTGATTGGTATATTTTTTAAGTCTTTTTGTTAATTTTTTATTTCCTCTGGAGGTTCATCCTGTGCTACAGAGTACAGTTGTTGACAGTTAAGTTACCTTAAATATGCAGGTAATTAAATTATTAGTCTCATCAGCGTTACAGGGAATCTGCTTTTCTAGAATCACTCAAAGAAAGGGCTAATCATATTAAAAAGATACAGTGTAGGCATGCTTCATTTTCTAAAATTTCAGGCTAATTTGTGCAAGAAAGGCTTCTATCTTAAGTTTCATTTATTTAAACAACAGTTGTTAGGAAGAAGAAGGCATAATATGTTGAATTTCTCACTGCTATGAATATATTACTTATTCACTTAAAACTGGGTCAGGAAAAGCCTGTAATATTACTGGAAATACTCCAAAAGGTCTAACAAGGCAGTATTTTTTTAACTGTCTCCAAAGATAGTTAGCATTACAACCTCGGTTTTAGTTGGTTTCAAATGTGTCAATGCGAGGGAAATTCCCTGAAGCATTGCTTGAAATTTAAATTTAAAAGATCCTGAATTAATTAACCTAAATATAAATGTGCCCGATTTGCGTACTAATCTTGTTTGAAATATATTTGCTAATATGTTTTCTTAAAAAAAAAAAAAAAAAAAGATGCTTATCTTTAAAGTGAACAATAGAAAATAGACTCAAAAAAAACCGGAACTATCAATCCTCACAATTTATGATGCTATTTAGAACAGATGTACAAACTGTGGCAATAATATAATTTGCAAAACCTATTGAGACAATGTTTGGTTCTGTATAAGAGTGAAATGTAGGAAGGTCCCGGGTGCTTGGGGGCTTCTCAAAATCAGAATGAAAGTGGGAAAAACTGAAACAGAATCAGGACCCAACTGGTTTACATGGCCCTGTTTCCTAGAAGTTGATATAAGCCCCTAAGGAGATCAAAACAGTAGAATTTCTGCTCAACACACCTTTTTTTTTTTTCTGTTTTTTTCTCGGGGGGGGGGGTTCCTCTTTTAATTTTTTTTATTTTAAAGGTGTGGAGTACAATTCAGGGTTAGGTATACCAATGTTCATTACGCAGGTACCCTTGTTGATGAGATGTGTCTCCCCTCCCCTGGCAGATTCCAACTACTGCCAATCCCAATGCCCCTTCCCCCGGCAGTTTTCCTCTACTGCCAATCCTTTTCTTATACTATAACAATAATTGTTCAAGCTCCACTTAAGAGTGAGAACATGGATATGTAGTTCTTTGTTTCTGTGATATATCACTCAGTATTATAAACTCTAAGTCCATCCACTTTGCTGTGCAGTTCATGATTTTGTTCTTATTTACGGCTGTGTAATATTCCATCATGTATATGTACCACTTTTTTTTAATCCAGTTCTCTTTTGATGGACAGTATGGTTAGTGCTATGTTCTTGCTACTGTGGACAATGCTGCGATAAACATATATCTTTTTCATAGAGTGATTTGAGTTCTTCCAGTTATATTCCCAGTAGGGGGATTGCAGGGTCATATAGAAGGCCGATTTTTAGATCTTTTAGGAATCGTAACACTGTCTTCCACAGAGGCTGTGCTAGTTTGCACTCCCACCAACAGTGTAGAAGTGTTCCCTTTTCACCCATCCTCTCCAGCATCTGTTGTTTTTTGAGTTATTGATGATGGCCATCCTGACTGGAGTTAGGTGGTATCTCAGTGTAGTTTTAATTTGCATTTCTTTGATGACTACTCAGGTTGAGCACTTTTTCATGTATCTGTTGGTTGCTCATATGTCTTCTTTTGAGAACCATCTATTCATTTCTTTTGCCCACTTTGTAATGGGGCTGTTTGCTTTTTTCTTTTTGGCATGTTTGAGTTCCTAGTATATCCTAGATGTTAGGCCTCTGTCAGACATACAGTTGGCAAATATTTTTTTCCCAGTCTGTGGGCTGTCTCCCCACTCTTTTGATGGTCTCTTTGGCTTTGCAAAAGCTTGTCAGTTTGATGAGGTCCCACTTGTCTATCTTATCTCTTTTGGAATGGGCACTTGGGGTTTTGATCAGGAATTGGTTGCCAGTTCCAATTTCCAAAAGGGTGTCTCCTGCATTTTCTAAGGTTCTTATATTTTGAGATCTTACGTTTAGGTCTTTTATCCATTTAGAGTTTATTTTTGTATACGGTGATGGGTAGTGGTCTTGTTTTCATCTTCTGTATGTGGTCAGTCAGTTTTCCCAGTACCATTTACTGAATAGGTTCTCCTCTCCCCAGTGGTTGGTGGTGAAGGCTTTGTCAAAGAGGAGTTGGTTGATAAATTGAGGTTTTGCTTCTAGAATCTCTATTCTGTTTCATTGGTCTATATGCCTGTTCTTGTACCAAAACCAGACAGTTTTGATTACTGTAGCTTTATAATAAAGTTTAAAGTCTGGGAGTGTGATATCTCCTGCTTTTTTTTTTTTTTTTTTTTTTTTTTTGCTGAGGATTGTTTTGGCTATTCATGGTCATTTATGTTTCCATATGGATTTCTGTATTATAGTTTCCAGGTCTGAGAAAAATGCTGCTGGTAATTTAATGGGTATTGCATTAAATATGTAGATTGCCTTAGATAGGATGGACATCTTACCAATGTTTTCTTCCAATCCATGAGCATGGAATATTTTCCCATTTGTTTGTGTCATCTTTAATTTTTTTGAGCAGTGTTTTGTAATTTTCATTGTAAAGGTCTCTCACGTCTCTGGTTAGGAAGATGCCAAGGTATTTGAGGGTTGTTTTGTGGCTATTGTGAATGGGATTGTGCTTTTTATTTGGGTTTCTGTTTGTTTATTGTTGGTGTATAGAAATGAGACTGTCTTTTGCACATTTATTTTATACCCTGAGACTTTGCCAAAGTCCTTTATCAGTGCAAGGAGGCTTTTGACAGATTCTCTTGGGTTTTCAAGGTACACAATCATGTCGTCTGCAAAGAGAGAGAACTTGACTTCCTCTTTTCCTATTTGGATACCCCTGATCTCCTTCTCTTTTCTGATTGCTCTGGCCAGGACTTCCAACACTATATTGAACAGGAGGGGAGAGAGTAGGCATCCTTGTCTTGTTCCAGTTTTCAGGGGAAATGGTTCCAATTTTTGTCTATTTAGGAGTATGCTAGCTGTGGGTTTCTCATAGATGGTTCTTGCTATTTTGCGGTATGTTCCATCTATGCCTAGGTATTCAAGGGTTTTTATCAAGAAAGTATACTGAGCCGGACTCGGTGGCTCAACCTGTAATCCCGTGTCTTTGGGAGGCTGAGGTAAGTGAATTGTCTGAGCCCACGGGTTCAAGATCCGCCTGGGCAGGCGAGACCTCATCTCTACAATAAATCAAAAAAATTAGCCAGGTGTGGTAGCGCATGCCTGTAGTTCCTGCTATTTGGAAGGCTGAGGTGGAAGGATTGCCAGAGACCAGCAGGTCGAGGCTGCGGTGGCCGGGAGTGGCCACTGCACTCCAGTCTGGGTGACAGAGTGAGACTCCACTCAAAAAAAAAAAAAAAAGAAACCGTGCTGGATTTTATGAAAAGCTTTTTCCGCGTCTACTGATAAAATCATGTGATTTTTGTTTTTACATCTGTTGATGTATTTAATTATGTTTATGGTCTTACAAATGTTGAACCAGCCCTGCATCTCAGTGATGAAGCCTACTTGGTCGTGGTAGATGATTTTTGAGATGTGTTGTTGAATCCAGTTTGCTAGGATCTTGTTGAGAATTTTAGCATCTATGTTCATCGAGGATATTGGCCTGTAGTTCTCTTTTTTGTTGGATCTTTACCTGGTTTGGGTATCAATGTGATGTTAGCTTCATAAAATGATTTAGGGAGCATTGCATCTTTCTCAATTGCCTGGAATACTTTAAATAGGATTAGTTTCAGTTCCTCCTTGCATGTTTGTAGAATCTGCTGAAAAGTCATCTGGTCCAGTGCTTTTTTTTTTTTTTTTTCTTTTTGTACGTAGTTTTCTTATGGCATGGTCAATTTCCTGAATTGTTATTGGTTTTTTTAGGGTCTCGATTTCTTCTTGTTTCAATCTGGGGACATCGTGTGATGTCAGAAAGTCCTCCATTTCCTTTAGATTTTCAAGTTTGTTTCCATACAAGTGTACATAGTAGTATCTGATAATCTTTTGTATTTCTTTTGTGTCAGTTGTGATTTCATCTTTTGCATTTTCCAATACACCTTTATAAAAGGATATTTCTGAAGCATAAGTAGAGAAAAAGCAAATTTTGTAACAACCTATACCATGCATATATTTGACTATTGGTGAAGATTTCTCAATGAAATACTACTGTCAGAAAGCATAAACATTGCTAGTAGTGACTACATGAAAATAGAACGAATAATAATAATAATATACAAGAATTAAAATTGTGTTGCATTTTATTTTTGAAAGGCATGAAGTATAAAGATTCTTAAAAATGAGATACAAATAGAAAATACTGGAGTCAAAATTTAAATGCAGATGACATCTTGGTATTCAAAAGAGGAAGAGCTTGAGGAAGAGAAGGAGGAATAAGAAAAGAAACAGGAAGAGAAAGCAGAAAGGGAAATTAAAAATTTAAATAAACTAAAACATGAAGTGGATGGGGTTACTCTTATTCTAATATGAACAGAACTTTGTCTATTAATACTAAGCTTCTCTACCTGACAGAATTTTCATTCAGTTGCTTTTAATAACAATCATGTGTAAGAAATAATATAATAGAGCTACTGAGTACTGAAGTGTGCCATCTTACGAGGACATCTTAGAAAGTTCTTCATGGAAATTCCCATGAGTGTTTGCAGGAGATCCCATCACCAGATGGTGATTCACATGGCCCCATCACCTGTGCATTGTGGAATAGGCTGACTGTTTTTTTTTTTCTTTTTTGAGTTGGAGTCTCACTCTGTTGCCCAGACTGGAGTGCAGTGGCACACTCACGGCCACCCCAGTGTTGACTGCTGGGCTCCAGCGATCCTTCCATCTCAGCCTTCCAAGTAGCCGGAACTACAGGCATGTGCTACCACGCCCGGTTAATTTTTGATTTATTGTAGAGACAAGGTCTCACCAAGCTGACCAGGCTAGTCTCGAACCCACTGGCTCAGGCAGTATCCATTTGCCTTGGCCTCCCAAAGTGCTGGGATTATAGGCTGAGCTACTGATACCAGTTAGCTGTTCTCTTTAATCCTTTCCTAAGAGTCTAAATTTTCTATTATTAGGTATGTTTTATATGCATTCTTTTCCTACCTGCCTGCTATCTGCAAATTTCCAAAGAGCAAAGACAAGAATGTTCTTTTCCTGGATTTTTTTCTCAACAGCATTTAATATATGATTCTACACAAAGTCTGCATTCAGTAAGATGTCCTGGCGGAACTGAAAGATAACGGGCTGTATTAAAAAACAAAGTGACAACTTGAATTCTCTGTAACAGAAGCCAGCACTCTTTTTTTCTGTAAAGAGCCAAAACAGTTAATAATTTAGACTTTGAGTGCTATACACAACTCTGTCCCATATTCAGCTTTGTTTTTTATTAATGACCCTTTAAAACTGTAAAAACCATTCTTAGCTCCTGGGCTGAATTTAGCTATAATTTGCCAGGCTCTGCTCTGTAAGATAAAGTGATATGAACTCATTATTTAGGAGTTTCTACCTAACCTAGATAACAATCATACAATTAATGCAATAATTTTAAAATATTTAAATTATCTATTTTATGCTAATGACCTATGATAATTTAGATTCTTCATAAGAGAATTTCTCATGGTCCATTTTTAATATATTTTCACTTTCAAATTCTACTTTAATTATGAAAATACATTTAATTAAGTGGAGTAAAATGGCAGCATCAGATTAAGGCTGTAGTTTTAATTACCAATTTTAAGGTCAAAGAGTATCTGAAAGGAGTGATCTTTCAGCACTGGAGCTTTTGAAAAAAATAACACTTTCAGTTATATATCAGAACTAACTTACGCTCCTCTTTTCAACCTCCTCCTCCTCTCTTTTTCTCTTGCCTTCCTTGTTTCTTCATCCTCTGGTTCAGGTTCTGGATCATCTTCATTGATAACATCTCTGGTCCGTTTCCTCTTTGGTCTCAAGCTCTCTCTTCGAGGCAGTTTATCTTCCTCCTCCTCTTCTTCTTCTTCACCTAAACACAGCAGTTAATGATTCAATAAGCAATATCAGAAAATGGTATGCCATGTCCTCTAAGAACATTCAAATAAAGTTCAAGTTTAGAGGCTATTATTCCAACATATAATGTTTCAGAGGTTCACTACTATATTTACTACTACTTCTATCTTGGAACAAAGGATAGGAACGACAAGGAAGTGCTGCAAAATAGAATAATTTTGGAAAAATTCCCCTAGTCCTGATGATTCCTTTCATTTTTATTTTTATTTTATTTTTATTTTTTGAATTGGAGTCTCGCTACGTCACCCAGCCTGGAGTGCAGTGGCATGCTCACTGCCATTCCAGCATCGACCTGCTGGGCTCCAGCAATCCTTCCACCTCAGCCTTCCAAGTAGCCAGAATTACAGGCACGTGCTACTACGCTCAGCTAGTTTTTGACGTGCTGTACAGAGATCCTTTCTGTTGTTCCTTAACTTCTGCCATTTAGAGTAAACTGTTGTAAAAAATCAAATATTATTCACAGTTATCAGTATCATCTTATATAGAAGTTACTGTAGAAAAAAATTTACCCTTCAGCGGAAAACTATGAATTGCCCATATCATACCTTTCTATGTTATCTGATTCTGATTTTATGAAAGCTGTTTTACAACTCTGAAAATCATAGATAACTAGATAGCAATACAAAATACTTTTATCTGTAGACATCCAAATGAACTTTATCCAATGTAAAGAAAAGCCCCTTCCAAAAAAAAGTTTTGCCTCCGTTCACACAATTATTTCAATATTTATTTTCTATAAATTTGTCTGTTCTTCACCATTTTTTCCACTAGGCTTTGAAAACTATGTATACTCAGTCGTCCAAACCAAGAATGGGTTTCTGTTTGTTAAATGTTGTAGCAAATGTTTTATGTTATTTAAGCCCCATTCTGGCATTTTGAAAATTTACCCATCTTTTATTAGTCACATTAGTACAGAAAGCACAAAAGCCTGACAGGGAAAAATACACAGTTTCACTTACTAATAACACAAGAATTCAAGCAACTACTTGGTACTCTGAATTTTAGTTTTTTGGTTTTTTTTTTTTTGCATTAAGACTAAACTACTGGGATGACATCAGCGAGATAGCAGAATAGGAAGTCTTGGACTTGACTTCACACAACAGATACAAAGATTCAACAACAATATACAGACAAACTCCTTTGATGAAAAATCAAGAAACCAATTGAAAGGTGCCTGCACTCTACATGAGCATAAAATCAGCCAGGTAACTGGTAGGAAAATCTGAGACCTCTCTCTCACCATAATTCTTCCCCCCAAAACAGTACCACACAATTGGGAGGAAATCACCAGCTCCCTGTTTCTCCCTGGGGCAGGAAGAAAAGGATCGGTCCAAATGTCCAACATTCTGATTTTTTTAGGGCTTCCCATGGGACTGGTTTCTGTCTTGCCAGAATCTGAGTACTGACAGACCCCTGGTTGGAAACCAGTGAGAGCAAATAATGCTCCTTGAATAGCATGCTGGCACTCATAATAACCCCTCCCCCAGCTCTGCATGGAGTGAGCAGGTGATAAACATCAAATCTGAGCTGCTTCCTGGGGAGGAAAAGAGTTTCACAGTGCATACATTACAGTTTTCTGAGGGACTTTCTGAGGAACTGGCTCTATTCCACCTGTCTCCCAGAGCCCTGATGAGACTCAACATACTCTTTTGGAGGGGGCGGGGGAGTGAGAAAGTAGGAGTTTATTAAGAAGACAGAAAATCTCTGGCAGTGGGAGGGGACCCAAAAGAGGGTTGCCCTCTTTTGTTTTAAAGATATGGGTTACAGTTCAGGGTTAGGTACATAAGTGGTCATCGTAGGTAAAGTTTGGGCCTCCCTTTGGCCTCCACTTTGCCTGGTCTGAGATCGGGTGCCCTTATTGATGTTATGTGTTCCCCACCCTCCAACTTCCATTATTGCCAATCTCCTTCTTACAGTATTAGGATATATGTTGAGACCCAGCATACTCTAAATGTCTAGGGATCACAGAGAACAAAGGTGAAGGTTTGGGCTAATATACACACTCACTTACCCAGCCCTACTCCCCAGCTCAGTACAACATGATTGATAAGACTCCCAGCCCCTGACTTACTCCTGGAAATGGAAATAAAAGACTGAAATATATGCCTAATGTTCAAACTTTTCAGGAGACTTCCTAAGGGAATGGCCAGTCTCAGAGTATAGACAGAAACCAGCATACTTTTGATGCCTAGGGGCTACTAAGAACAAAAAAGAGGAGCTCAGGACATGCTGCTGTCCCAGAACACGTATATTATAGCAGAAAGACACCAAAGGGAGGAAGAGATCACAAATTCTTAAAAAGAAAAAGGAGGGAAACTGGCAGATCCCTCTGATTGAGAATTTACACATATACAAATCCAGAGAATACACATACACAGAAAAGATTTGAGAGGCCAAGAATCTCTGGCTTTACAGAGTGGTGGGAGTATTCTGTACAAACTTGGTCCATGAAAAATGGGAGAGGCATATACTTTTGCTAACATGCTAACAAAGAGTCTAGAGTGAAGAAGAAACAGGGAAACATGCCCCAAACAAAAGAAAATAAAACTCCAGAAAGCAGCCCTAAATACACACACACACACACACACACACACACACACACACACACACACACACACAC
>NW_007256597.1:597647-708197 GCF_000164805.1 Carlito syrichta | reverse complement strand
AGGTGCACCTGTAGTTCCAGCTACTTGGAAGGCTGAGGCAGAAGGATCGCTGGAGCCCAGCAGGTGAGCCTGCAGTGGCCGGGAGTGGCCACTGCACTCCAGTCTGAGCGACAGAGTGAGACTCCAACTCAAAAAAAAAAAAAAAAGAACCAAATAAAAATATTGAAGGATACAATGCAAGATTAAAGAATATAATAATCAAACTGAAAATTCACTATAGAAGTTCAACAGCAGACTAGATCAAGCAGAAGAAAGAATTACCAAACTCAAAGACAGGACATGTGAAATTATTCAATCAGAAGAGCAAAAAGGAAAAAAAAGAATTAAAAAACATGAAGAGAACTTAATGGGAGACTATAGAGCAAACCAATATGTACACTATGGAAGTTCCAAAAGAGAAGAAAAAGAAAGGGCCAGAAAGACTGTTCAAAGAAAATAATGAAACTGCCTATATAAAACTAATATAGGCTTGTGGGATAAAAACTGTAGAAGAGACCTGTGCCCTGGAAAGGTGCAACTGTGGTTAGAAATGAACAAATATGTTATTTCTAAGTTTGCTTTCAATTCAGTAAACAGCAATTGATTATCTTCATGTCCTGACCCCTGAGAAAGTTGCCTGTATTGCTGACAATAATATTTTCCCTCAAATAATGAACACAAATCCCCTTGATGATATCCCAAGGTTTGATTGGTTGGAAGGGTACACGCAGCATTTATCTCCAGGGACCCCACCTCCCACAGACCTCAATAGTGGCTTACTGTCCAGGGGTCAGTAGCTGATGGTAGTGGGAATTGCTCTATAAATAGCCTCTCTATTATAAAACCTAAGAATGTTGTCTGGGATGTTTTTTAGTCTTTGCACTCTCATGGACCTGAGGACCTACTCAGGTCCAAAACACATACCAAAAATTTGACTCCACTGGTCCTGTGATTTCCCTCCCAGAAACCAGCAGTTTTGACACCCCATCATGACATTATCTTCAACCAATTAGCCGTCCCTAGCTCCCTGCCTACAAATCCTCTTTAAGCACCCTAGCCTCTGAATTATCAGGGAGGTGGTTTTGATAAATATCTCCTGTTTTTCTTGTTCAGCTGCTTTGTGATATTACACTCTTTCTTTACTATATCAGCTGCATTGATCTCAGTTTTTCTGGGCAGTGGGCCTAAGAAGCCAGTCAGGTTATAATAATAATGGCCAAAATCTTCTCAAATTTGGGGAAAGAAATGAATATCCAGATTCAGAAAGCCACTCAGCCTCAAATAAGATGAACCCAAACAAATCTACATCAAAACATATTATAATTAAATTACCAAAAGCAAAGACAGAATTTTCAAGGAAATTTTTTTAAAGCATCTTATAATGTACAAGGGAATCTTCATAAGACAATAAGCAACTTTTTCAGCAGAAACAATGCAGGGCAGAAGGAGGTAAAATGATATTTTTTAAGCACTGAAAGAAAAAAAACTGTCAACCAAAAATTCTATGCCCAGCAAACCTGTCCTTCAAAAATGAAGGAGAAATAAAGACTTTTCCAGACAAACAAAACCTGAGGGAGTTTATCACTAGACTTTTTTTACAAGCAAGTTATCCAAGTTGAAATGAAAGGATGCTAAACACTAAGACAAAAACATATGAAAATATAAAATTATCTGATAAAGGTAAATAAATATTTAGACAAATACAGAATGCTGTAATATTTTAATGGTGTTATGTAAATGACTTCATTTTAGTACAACAGCTAAAAAAAATTTTTTTTTTTTAAGTATAAAAATAAGCTGAGCTTGGTGGCTCAGTCTGTAATCCCGCGTTTGGGAGGCCAAGGTGAGTGGAATGCCTGAGCCCGCGGGTTCGAGACCCAACTGGGCCTCTTGGCAAGACCTCATCTCTACAATAAATCAAAAAAATTAGCCGGGCGTGGTAGCACACCTGTAGTTCCAGCTACTTGGAAGGCTGAGGCAGAAGGATCACCGGAGCCCAGCAGGTCAAGGCTGCGGTGGCTGGGAGCAGCCACTGCACTCCAGTCTGGGTGACTGAGTGAGACTCCAACTCAAAAAAAAAAAGTATAAAAATGTGTTAATAGATACATAATTTAAAATATAAGTCAAAACATAAATAACATGAAGTGTCAGGGTAAGTAAAAGTGTTATGGAATGCAATTGATGTTGAATTGTTTTCTGCTTCACATAGACTGTTATAACAAGATGTTTTATGTAAGCACCATGGTAACCACATAAAATTCCTATAAAAGATTCACAAAAAAAGCAAAAGGAATCAAAGTATATTACTACAATGAATATCGGTGAAATATAAAAGAGGATGGCGAGAGAAAAAAATCATCCAAAAATCATTCAAAAAATAATTGAAAATAATGAACAAAAGGGTAATAGTAAGTCTTTCCCTATAATTACTTCCAATGTAAATGGATTAAACACCTCAATCAAAAGACACAGATTGGTTTAATAAATTTAAAAAATGAAAAACACTGTCCAACTGTATGCTAACTATAAGAGACTCATTTTCAATTTAAGGACACACACAGTCTGAAAGTTAAAAGATAGAGAAAGAGATGTCATGCAAACAGTAACCATGAGAGAGCAGAAGTGGCTATACTTACATCAGACAAAATAGACTTTTAGTAAAAAACTGTCACAAGAGAAAAATAAGGGAATGATATAGTGATAAAAGGGTCAGTTCACCAGGAAGATATCACCTGTATAAATACATATACATTCAACATCAAAGTACCTTAATATACAAAACAAACATTAACTAAACTCAAGAGAAATAAACAGCAATATAATCATAGTAGGACATTTTATTACCCCACATTTTGTAATGGCTTGAATATCTAGACAGAAAATCAATAAGGAAAACCGAAGCTGTGAACATTACAGATCAAATGGACCTAGTAAACATATACAAAACATTTCACCCAAGAGCAGCAGAATAAACATTCTTCTGAGATGCATATGAACATTCTCCATTAGATATTATTTGTTTCTCCAAAAAACAAATTTTCACAAACTTAGGAAGAATGAAATCATATCAAATGTCTTTTGCTATCACAGTGAATTGAAACTAGAAATCAATAGCTGAAGGAAAACTGGAAAAGTCACAAAAATGTAAAAATTAAACAATATGTTCTTTTTTGTTTGTTTGTGTTTCGTTTGTTTGTTTTGAGTCAGAATCTTACTCTGTCACCCAGGCTGAAGGGCAGTGGCGTGCTCACAGCCGCCACAGCCTCAACCTGCCCGGCTCAGATGATCCTTCCACCTCAGTCTTCCAAGTAACCAGAACCATGTGCCACCTCACCCAGCTAATACAATCTTAAATAACAAATGAGTCAAAGAAGAAACCAAAAGAAATTTAAAAATATCTTGAGAAAAATGAAAATAAAAACAAAATATACTAACAATTATGTAATGAAGCAAATCAGTCCTAACAGGGAAATTTATAGTGTTAAACACCTACATGATAAGAGGGGAAAAAAGTCAAGTTAAAAACCTAACTTCACACCTCAAGAAACTAGGAAGAGAAGAACAAACTAAGCCCAGAGTTAACAGAAGGGAGATAACAAAGATTAGAGCAGAAATAAATAAAATAGAAACTAGAAAAACAATAGAAAAAATAATAAAATTAAGAGTTGGGTTTCTGAACATTAACAAAATTGACAAAACTGTAAACTAAGAAAAAAGAGAGAAGATATAAATGAATAAAATCATAAATGAAAGAGGAGACATAAAACCTGATGTCACAGAAATAAAATGTTCATGAGAGACTACTAAGAACAACTAAATACCAATAAGTTAGATAATGTAGAAGAAAAAAATTAATTCCTAGAAACACAAGCTATCAAGCATTAGTCATGAAAAAACAAAACAAAAAACAGACTTATAACCAGTAAGAAGATTAAATGAATAATCAAAACCCTCCCAACAAGAAACCAAGACCTGATGACCACACTGGTGAATTTGCCAAACATTTAAAGAATGTAGTCCATTTTGCTCAAACTTTTCCATAAAATTGAAAATAAACGAACACTTCCAAATTTATTATATAAGATCATGATTATCCTAATATCAAAGCCAGACAAAGATACAACAAGGGAAAAAAACTCAAAAAACTACTAGCCAATATTCCTGATGAACATAAATGAAAAAAGTCCCCAGTGAAATACTGGCAAACTGAATTCAGCTTCAGCAAAATACTAAAAGGATTACACACCTTGATGATTTATCCCTGGGCTGCAAAGGTGGTTCAACAGACAAAATTCAAATAATGTGATATACCACATTGACAGAACAAAGAACGAAATCACATGCGTATTTTAATAGATACAGAAAAAATATATGACACAATTGCACACCTTTTCATATAAAAATTTTCAATAAAATTTTTAAATAAAAAAGGGATACAAGGAAATTATCACAACAAAGTAAGGTCTTATAAGAAAAGCCCAGAACTAATATTAAAAACAAAACACTGAAAGCTTTTTATCTAAGATCTAAGCGATGATGCTCATAACTCAATAGCAACATACAAATAATAATCATAGCCAATTTTTAAATTCAAGAAGGACTTAAATAGATGTTTCTCAAAGAAGACACACAAATAGTCAATGGATATAGAAAAAGACAGACAGCCGGGCTCAGCGGCTCATCCTGTAATCCTGCACCTCTGGGAGGCTGAGGTGAGTGGATTGCCTGAGCCCGCGGGTTCGACACCCACCTAGGCAACTTGGCAAGACTTCATCTCTACAATAAATCAAAATGAGCTGGGCGTGGCAGCACGCGCCTGTAGTTCCAGCTACTTGGAAGGCTGAGGAGGAAGGATCGCTGGAGCCCAGCAGGTCGAGGCTGCGGTGGCCAGGAGCGGCCACTGCACTCCAGTCTGGGTGACAGAGTGGGACCCCAACTCAAAAAAAAAAAAAAGAAAGAAAAAGACATGCAGCATCACTAATCATTAGAAAAACACAAATCAAAACCACAATGAGTCGAGTACAGTACCTCACACCTGTAATCCTAGCACTTTGGGAAGCATAGGCAGGAGGATTGCTTGAGTTCAAGAGTTCAAGATCAGCTTAGGCAACGTAGCAAGGCCTGTCTCTAAAAAAAATTGTAAGTATTAGTCGATCAGGCTGGGCATGGTGGCTCAGCCTGTAATCCCATCACTCTGGGAGGCTGAGGCAAGAGGACTGCCTGATCCTGGGGGTTCCAAACCAGTCTGGGCAACTTGGTAAGACCTTGTCTCTACAATAAATCAAAAAATTAGCCGGGCATGGTGGTGCGCATCTGTAGTTCCAGCTACTTGGAGACTGAGGCAGAAGGATCTCCTAAGCCCAGTAGGTACAGACTGTGGTGGCCATGAGCATGCCACTGCACTCCACCCTGGGTGACAGGGGTGAGACTCCAACTCAAAAAAAAAACAAAAAAAGACTTAGCCGAGCGTGGTGGCATGTGCCTATAGTTCCAGCAACTCGGGACAATGAGGCAGAAGGATTGTCTGAGTCCAGGAAGTCGAGGCTGAGGTTGCGGTGAGCTGTGATCATGCTACTGCACTCCAGCCTGGGTAACAGAATGAGACCCTCAACTCAAAAACAAACAAAAACCACAATGAGATATCAGCTTACATCTGTTAGAATGTCTATTATTAAAATACAATGTGTTGACAAAGCTGTGGAGAAATCGAAATTCTTGTGCAATGTTGATGGGATTGTAAAATAGTATAGCTGCTATGAAAACCAGCACAGTGTCTCCTCAAAAAATTGAAAATATAACCACCGTATGATCCAGTAGTCCCACTCTCAGGTATTTATGGAAGATCATTGAAATCAGGATCTTGAAAAAATATTTTTACTCCCAAGTTCATTGCAGTATTATTCACAACAGCCATCATGTAGAAATAACCTAAATGTCTATCAACAGATGAATGGATAAAAAAATGTATTATATACTTGCAACAGAATAGTATTCAGCCTTTAAAATGCAAGAAGTCCTAGAAACTGAAAACATTTCCCCTAAAAACTGGAACAAGACAAGGCTGCCCACTCTCACCCTCTGTCCTAACCTCACAGAAACAAAGAACAGAGTACCATATGTTCTCACTAACCCAGGGGGTCAGGTGGTATCTCAATGTGGTTTGGATTTGCATTTCTCTGATGATGAGTAAGGCTGAGCACTTTTTCACGTGTCTGTTGGCTGCCCGTATATCTTCTTGTTAATAAAACAAACAACAGATGCTGGCAAGGATACGGAGAAAAAGGAACCCTTCTACACTGCTGGTGGGAATGCAAAGTAGTGCAACCTCTTTGGAAAACAGTGTAGTGGTTTCTGAAAGAACTAGAAATTGACCTTCCATATGACCCAGCAATTCCCCTATTGGGAATATTCCCAGAGGAACTCAAATCATTCTACAAAAAAGATACCTATACACGCATGTTTGTTGCAGCTCTAGTCACAATAGCAAAAACACGGAACCAACTGTGTTGCCCATCGAAGCTGGACTGGATAAAAAAAATATGTGGTACATATACACAATGGAATATTATGCAGCCATAAAGAAGGACAAATATATGGACTTTGCAGCAAATTGGATGGATTTGGAGTCGATCACACTCAGTGATTTATCACAGAAACAAAGAACTGAGTTCCATATGTTCTCACTCATAAGGTGACCTTGAACAATTATACTATAAGAAAGCGATTGGCAGTAGTGGAAAACTGTCAGGGAAAGGGGAGTGGGACTGGCAGTTGAGGGAAACTGCTAGGGGATGGAGGGGCATGCCTCATCAACAAGGGTATCTTCATAATCAACATTTGTATACCTAACCCTGAATTGTATCCCACATCTTTATAAAATAGAATAAAATGCAATTTTACCCTGCCATTTGTGATCATATGGATGAACTTTGAGTATGTGATGTTAAGTGAAATAAGTCAGTCACATAAGGACAAATACTGCATGATTTCACTTATATAATATCTAAGTTAGTAAAATTTATAGAAGCAGAGAGTAGAATAGTGGTTGTCAAGGGCCAAGGAGAGAGGAAAATGAGGAATTTGTATTCAATGGGTAGAAAGTTACAAGTATCCAAGAAGATTAAGTTCTAGAAATCTGCTTTAAACACTGTGCTTATAAAGTTAACAATACTGTATTGTACCAAAAACGTGTTAAGAAGGTAGAACTCATGTTACGTGTTCTTATCACAATAAAAAAATAAAGATTGGAGACAGCATTATCAACCAACTTGACCAAATTAACATTTATAAAACACTCTAGCTAATGACAGCATGTTTAGTACACATCAAATATTCACCAGAATAAATTATATTCTGGACCAAAAAACAAATGTCAACACCTTGAAGAGGTAATGATTTCAATTGCAGTGGACTTAAATTTTAAAGTAGCTTTTAAGAATTTTAAAAAGGATAAATATAGATGAATGTCAGGGGATGAGGGAGAATCCAGAAATAAATTTGCTCATTAAAATATTTTTAAAAGACTAAACTACGAAACTTGTATAGTTTTTACCACGGATGAAATGTGTGTCATTAAATTTAGTTATTACCATTTAGAAACAAAAGAGTTCGTACTTTATCTAGTTTCCAAACACTCAGACTCTTAAAAATGAATGTTTTATAGTTGCCTTCTAACTGCAGATTTGTGTACAATGCTATCTTTTAGAATGGACTCAACTGACTATTCAAGTCTTGGAACGTGGGATCTGTGTAAGACTCGGCTGTTTTCATCTAGGAAGCACCTAATTAATAAAAACTGTTGGTTGGCATTGTGAACATTCACTGACTGCCACAATTTGCTCAGGGTATTAAACTGATAGTCTCAATGTTCCTAAAATTGAACTCTCCTTTAGATGTTGCTCTTTCATTTTTGGTAAAAATCAAAGCCTTTCCTCATGTAATAGTCTTTCTCATGTTCCAGTCCATGAGCAGTTTGGGTGCCTGGAAAGCAGTCACAATTCAGACTCGAGCAATTCAGGCAGAGCAATTCAGACAAAATATCCATGAACTTGGTACAAAATAACACATTCATTCATTTTAATTGAGCCACCTGGTTGGATTTGTCAAAATAGCCTCTCTAGTCTGTTGTGTAGATTGAGTCTCAAAGAAATGCTTTTAGAGTCAAAGCCTTTTTCAGAGAAAAGAGGGGAGAAATAAAAGAGCAAAATTTTCTTAACTACCATCTACTTGATCATGGACAACTCATAAATGGGTGGGTGTGTATATGCCATTGAGGCTCAGAAAATAATACCCCAAAATGATGGCCCTCAGAAGCAAAAGTTTTGCTCTGGCCTATTCCTGCTTTCCTTCCTCTCAGTTCCATTCTCTCCCAAGGCTAGCCATGGAAACTAGAATCTCTCTTTTTAGGTCATAGAAACCAGACTTCCTTTCCCCCAGAGCCAGTCATAAAACCTAGAAATATTACTTTAATTTTCCCTCCATCTTATCTGTGTAAAAGCTCATCATAAAGAAATTATCTAGGCCAGGCTCGATGGCTCAGCCTCTAATCCCAGCACTTTAGGAGGCCCAGGTGAGTGACTTGCCTGAGCCTGAGGGCTTGAGACCAGCCCTGGCAACTTGGCAAGACCTTGGCTCTACAATAAATTTTTTTAAAAATAGCCAGGCGTAGTAGCACATGCCTGTAGTTCTGGCTACTTGGAAGGATGAGGTGGAAGGCTCCATGGAGCCCAGCAGGTCGACGCTGGGGTGGCCGTGAGTGTTCCACTGCACTCTAGCCTGGGCGACAGAGTGAAACTCCAACAAGAAAGGAAGCAAGGGAGGGAAGGAGTAGAGGGAGGGAGGGAGGGAGGGAGGGAGGGAGGAAGGAAGGAAGGAAGGAAGGAAGGAAGGAAGGAAGGAAGGAAGGAAGGAAGGAAGGAAGGAAGAATGAATCTGACTTATCTTGTTTGACTGTAGGTCATAAGACTCCCATTCCAGAGAGGATCCTACTCCATATTCAGAAGAAAGGAATGTATGGTCAGAGTGACCAAAAAGAATCCAGACAGACAGGCCTTATTGTACTTCGGTCTATTAACATTACAGCATATCATTTTTGTTCAATCATATTTCTACATGGCTGTTCATACTTTGGACATAAAAATAGACAATTTCTCCTGTATTTTGGAGTCTTCATTTTGAAGGCTCTCATATATGTGGGTTAAATAAATTTATATGACTTTTTTTTCTATTAATCTGCCTTTTGCTAGCTGATTTTTTAGCAAATCTTCAGAGGAGCTAAGTTCTTGGCCCCTAAAATGCCACTTGAATAGAAACTAGAATGGGGAATTTATTTGCCGGACTTGATTTCTCTTGTGAGACCAACAAAAATTATCCATACATACTCCTGCATATATATGATAAGCTCAAAACCGTAAAATAAGAGGATGGATTCCCTGAATTTACCACTATGCCACAAAAACATATCCCAAGAGGGACTATCACCACTTACTTGAGCTTTCTTCCTCAGTATCATCTTCTTTTTCCTCTACTTGAATTTGTACTGTTGAAGAGAGAAAAAAAGTATAGCAATTATTTTAAATGCCTGTATAATTATTAGTAACTGGCTTTTACTGTTATTATCTGTATCATAATTTTATCAAATTTTTAATTATTTTTATCATAATGGTTTTGTGCAATTAATAAAATATTTTTCAATAAACTTGTCAAATGAGCATTATTTATTAAAATATATAGTTACAACATGCTATACAATATTATGCCAAGATTTTTCTGTTTCATTGCCTTAAGGGATTTGCAGAACATATCATCTCAGTTCAAAATAACTTCAACCAAAATAAACTCTGTATTACAATAGGTAGATCTGGAGTTTGTTAGGTAATTTCATTTTACGAGAAATTAAATTGTTAGTAAAGCCATATCTACATGCCCAAACCAACTAGGATAATATAACAAAATTAATTATTTAAAAATAGAGATCAATTCTTTCCAACCAATTTTATGAAGCACCAAGAAGTATTTAGAGAAAATGCTTAAAGTCTGATCTTTTCAATTTTAATTACTTTTGTAGGTATTATATTGACATAGTGTACGTCTCCCAATATTTGATTCCCCTTGACAATGTCAAGACAGGTGATTTGACAGTTCTTTTCAAGTCTAAGAACACTTTTTTCTGTCTATTCTTCATCATACTCATATATCCTGTTTTTAGTTTTACTTTGTGTTTTATAACAGCATATAAAGATTTTATAAAATGTCTAATAGTATAGTAAAAAGAAAGATATATTTGTGGCATATTTTTTCCTTGTCAACCTAATGTCCATTTATCACAGGTTTGTTTGTCACCCAGACACAGAGCTCCATGACTTGCCTTGGCAAAAATTAAACTATTTCTTCTTTTTTTTTTTTTTTTGAGAAACCAGGATTTATTGAGAGGACGGAGAAGCTCCCACAGCGGGAGGGGACCCAAAGGGGTTGCCCCAAACTATTTCTTAAAAGCAAAAGTCTAGTAACTTGTCTACAAAATATTAATTCTATCATATTTTTATTTAAGATGGTATAGCATATGTCCAAAAAAAGCAAAAATGACAAACAGTGCTGCTGTGAACAGATGAAACAATCTCTGGTTTTGTTTCTGTTCATGCACTGCCAAAGGTTATTATTCAGAACTTGACAGGCATATTAAAAAGGCAACGCATGCCAAGAGTGTAAATTCCATTCACAAAGCAGATTATTGTAAAAGCACTTTTTGTCTTTAAACAAAATATGCATAAAAATTTTTAGGATATGCAAAAATGTTATCACTCAACATCAGCCACAAAATGAGAAAATAAATGTTCTTTTGTTCAGCATGGACATATGCCTTCTGTTGCGGGCTGTAACTGGATCTGCACAGGACAAAGATCTTTATGTCACCACTGAGAGTTTGCAGTAATAAAGGCAGACACTTCTAAGGAGATATTTCACATTCTACAATAGGTCAGGATCTTTTATTGCAATTGATCCCACCACTAAGCTTCTCCAGTCAAAGACATATTCCCAAGGAAGGAATTTTAATGATGTAAAATTAGCCTTGATGCAGGGTCTTATCAGTTAAGTACAATATAGAAACAGCTGAGGACGAATAGCAAATACTGACCTACAGCCTGTTTTATAACATGCATAGCCAAAGCAAAATTTTTTTAAATGTGCACAATATATTATACTGACATCATAATTAATTAGAACACGATTAAATAAAGTTAATTAAATAAAATAGAAAAAATACTAAATGAACAAAACTACAAGTAAATCTTTAGGAAAGAGCCTAGAGTAAATAAAAACAGCAGAATCAAATGTTCCTAAGCCAAGGAGATAAGCAACAATTGAGTTTTCTCTAGCAACCAGGAGAGAGAGAAAAAACAGGGCTGAAGTCATGGCTCCTCTTCTCTGCTACAGAAAGGATAGTTATAAATAACCATTAGATAAAACCTAAAAATCTGCAAGGGAAGACATTCCCTATGGGGGCAAGTAGCAAATTAAAGCAAAGCTATGATTTCTAAGGGATGCGATGAACAGGGCTGCTGAAATAGCCTATTCCCTTCTCTCTTGAGTTGGTTTTCCAACAGTGTTACTGCTCTGTGCCTGTTCGTCTCCACATTCTCACCAGGTGCCTGCTTTGCTTAACAGCATTCCTTTGTCTGGACATGGAACAGTCACTTCTTATATTCATTGTGATAATACTTGTTTTGTTCTTGATTCAAACCCTCAGCAAATGCGTCATCAGTGTGAAGAACTAAACAGCAGCACTACAACCAGATTTAAGACTCTATCAGGATCCCCAGACCACGCTTGGTTTTAATGGAACTTCATTCAGCCTAAAAAGTAACTGTCATCACTGGTCTGTATCTCCTTCAACTCAAAGCAATGCTAAAGAATCAAGCTAAGAAGCCCCTCCAAGACAAAAGTCTGTGCAAAGGAAGAGCTCAAAATACTTGAATGGGAACTGCAGACTGTCTTTCCTTTCTGACAATCTTTGAGATGGCCGGTTGCCATAGCTTCTCCCAGCAATCCCTAGTAACTTATTCCCAATCATATGATCCTCTCATGCTTTGGCGGCTTCCCAATGCCTATTGATCATGCACTTTAAAAATAATCTTCTCTCCTGGGGAGTGACGGGAGAATGATAGTGAAAGAAGAGGGGAAGTATGTCAAAATGTTGGAGACAGCAAGCAAAATTGCATGGACGTATGGGTTTTTAAGAGAGGAATATGCAGTAGGAACAGATGAACTCCTAGACAACCCAGATCCTCATTTCATGCAAATAGGATCGGTAATTAAAAAGAGTAAAAAGAAACAACAGCAAAATGTCATATTTCAGAGGCATTGGAGTTGTTCAGAAAAGTGGATATTGTTCTGGGTTTCTTTTTTTTAATCTACGGTGCCGAAAGTAGTTTGTGGTCCTTCAGGATCACACAGCGGCCAGGTGACAGGAAGAGTTAAATGATATTGCCAATTCCTTAACCCATATTTAGCTCTTGAAATACTGTTTGTCACACCAAGTTATTGTTTTGGAAACTGAAAATGTGTTTATTCAATTAGTGCATATTGTGCACTCCTAAAGGTGTATAGAGAAAATGCTATTTGATGGCAAAGAATGACTTTATGGCAATGAAGTCTGAGTTAGGTATAAGTATCCAACCCAGCCTATTTGGGCTATAATAGCAATATACTACATTTGTTTGTTGGACTTTCTTGTGTTTCTCCTCAGGGTGCCTTTTTGTGTGTGTGAGGAAATGTCAACATTGGCCTCTCTCATACAAATGGGGTGCCTTGACCTCAGAATAAACTCCCTCACAAGGCTGTTAATCTATTACATGACAAGCACAGTTCCAAATCTTATCTAATGAACCCGCATCATTCCTATGGGGTATGATGTGGAATGTGAGAGAAAGAGAAGAATCAAGAACAACCCCATGGCTTTTGACCTAGGCAACCGGCAGAATAGAACTGTGAGAAAAGTAGATGAAAAATAGCTTAAGTAGGAGGTGTGGAAGACCAGGAGTTTAATTTGACATGTTGGATTTCAGATGCCTATTAGACATCCAGGTGTGATGTTAAGTAAGTATTGAATACTTGAGCCTGGAGTTTAAAAGAAAAGTCTGGGCTGGAAATGAGCTGGGGAACTATCAGCATATGCATAGTATTTAAAGCTATAAGACCAGGTAAGAAAATCAAGAACATGAGCGTAAAGAAGCCGGATGTGGTGGTGTGCACCTGCAGTTCCAACTACTCAGGAGGCTGAGGTGAGCACACTAGGCCGAGGCTGCAGCAGCTGTGAGCATACCACTGCACTCCAACCTGGGCAACAGAGTGAAAGTCTGACTCAAAAAGGAAAAAGAAGTAAATATTTTTTAAAAAAGAAAGAAAATGAGTGTAACAAAACAGAAAGGAGATTCCAAAATTATGAAAACAGGGAGAAGAACCAACCAAAGAGACTGAGAATGAACAATCACCTCAATGGAAGGAAAATAGGAAGGCAAGTGATATGCATCAAAGAGATGTTAAACAAAGTTCAATGAGGACTGAAGATTAACCTGTGTCAAATGGTATGGAAGGCAAAGATTTAGTAAGTTCTATGAGCCAAAGCCTGAATTCAAGTGACTTTAAGAGAAAATGGGCAATAAGGAACAGGAGGCAGCTAGTTTTGCTAGTCAAAATGTTCTTATATGCTGATAGGAAACAACCAATGAGAATGAGAAATTTATGATGTAGGTTATAAAATGAACCCCTTATACTGTTATGCAAACAAGGCAAATTAGATGAATAATTCCTTAACTTCATTGTTGCTTTTGGTTTTGTTCCTGGACTGTGAGTCCCTGACTGAGACTTTGTTAAGAGACTGAACAACACATTAACATACCCCTTGCTTATATATGGGTCCACTGTATGCCAGTTCAAAAGTAGGCAACTAAAAGATGGGAAAGAGAAAGAAAATAAAGATAAAAAGAAGAATGAAAGAAATATGGAGACAAAAAGAAAACTACAGCAAAAAAGAAGTAAAAAAATTAAAATGGGGTGAAATGATAAAGGAAAAAATTAATATAAAGTAAATGTTTGCATATTGGTCTTTGCTACATATTATAAGTAAATATTTGCTATTTACATATATCTGTAACCTCAGATTAATAAAAAATAGACTGCCTTCAGCTATCTCTACTAAAAATATTTTGCTTTAACAAAAATGTGAAGGTGAGGAGCCAGAAAATATGAATAAAATAAAGGTACTTTTTTTTTTTTAAGATGGTGTATTCCTCCTGCTTATAAGCTGAGGCTGAAGGATTGCCTGAGCCCAGGAGTTAAGGTAGCAGTGAGCTGTGGTCATACCACTGGGATACAACCTGGAATACAGAGAGCTCAACTCCAAAAAAAAAAAAAAAAAAAAAAAAGAGACAGGATTCCAAAGTAAAATTTGGCCTGTTCCATAGGGAAAGAGTTAGGCACCCCTTAACAAAAATAGGAAATCTCTGCTATCAAGGGGGAAAAAAAGACCAGTGAAACTATAAAAAAGAAGCTATATATTTTTAATCCTTCAAATGCAGCATCCTTATGAATAGACACAATTTTATGCTCTAAAAATTCTATGTCTAAGGCTATCCAGTAGTCACTCATATTTCCAATTTTTTATTGTAGCAATGATAATGAGGATGATGATACAGACATGATATGGGGAAAATTACATATGTGTATGTATGTGTGTATATACGTATATATATACACATATATGTATTTATTTATAGGTATATAATTATATATAATATGTGTATGTGTGTGTGTGTGTATATATATATATATATAGAGAGAGAGAGAGAGAGAGAGAGCATGCATTTAAGCTACAGCCAAGAACAGCATTTCAATTTTCTGCTTTTCTAAAAACCAAATAAAAAGTAAATCAATCAAAATTTCAAAAGGAATGAGTAAAGTTAGCCCTAAAAAAGACTCAAGAAGAATTCCAATAGTGAGTCACTTGGGTGCTAGATGGAGTCATCAAGCCATATTCAGGTATCATCTCCATATAGAGAATGACCCAATTCTCTGTTTCCATTCATTGATGTTAACATGACTGGCGTGTGCGAAATAGGGAACAGAAGCCACTGTCTACAAAGCTGAATAAAAATGATGGGGTATGATTCTTTTTATTCTAGAATACCATTTACTCAAGACATTAAATCTGACTCAGGTTGAGTAGGCAGCACCCTTTGTTTTTGCTCCTTCTAGATTAGGAAAGAAAGATGCTCATGACTTTTGTTTATAACTGAAAGGTACAGGAAACAGCCAGACGGACGTCTCCCAAGATGGCATCAACCCTATAGGGAACCTAACAAAGACAACAAAGGCCGTAAATTCCTGCCTCTCCCGCGCACGCGAAACTTAAACTCATGTACAAACATTATCTCCCTATAGGAATACTACCTCATAGCTCCCTCCAATAAAGACCCTAAGATGGCTCTGGCTGGCACGGCCAGGCTCAGAGAGCACAGGCCGCCCCCTCCCCAAACCGATAAATACAGACCTCTCTCTCGCCCTCTCTCTCTCACTCCCTTTTCCCACCAGGCGGTTACAGACCTCCTTCCCTCTCCCTGTAGCCGCTGCTCTAATAAATCTCTTGGCCTCCAAGGGTACCGAGTCTCACTGGCACCATCGTCCTTCATTAACAATCCCAACTCCTTCAAATGATGGAATTAAGTATATCTCAGAAGCCATGAGTGAAGCAAAGAATTATTTAGATCTGATAGCAAGCTGGGCGTGGTGGCTCAGCCTGTCATCCCAGCACGAGGGGAAGCTGAGGTGAGAGAATTGCCTGAGCCTGGGGGTTCAAAGCCAGCCTGGTCAACTTGGTGAGACCTCATCTCTACAATAAATTACAAAAATTAGCTGGGTGTGGTGGCATGTGTCTGTAGTTCTAGCTACTTGGAAGGCTGAGGCAGAAGGATCCCTTGAGTCCAGCAGGTCAAGGCTGCGGGGGCCGTGAACATGCCACTGCACTCCAGTCTGGGCGACAAGAGTGAGACTCCAACTCAAAAAAATAAAAATAAAAAAAGATCTGATAGCAATCAAATACTTTAATAAAGCTGTAAACTATAAAACATTTTTTAAAATTATCAGGAGTGGGAAGCACACCAAACGGTCATTATACTAAATATCATAAAGTATCTGGGGAAAAAAATTAATTTGACAGGCCTAGGCTGATATTCCTTCTGAGTGTACCTGCATCTTTCTTATTCTCCTTAAGATCAGTTTTGTGAAAACCAGGGACACACACATTCAAAAACACTCTAATGGAAACATATAATAAAAGCTTCTAAATCTGGTCATATTTGCAAACACTATAATGTCTTAGAGATACTAAATAATTATTTTCAATCTCTGTGGTTTTAAAATTACAAAAAGAATAATAATTTTGGTTTTTGGTAAGACTCATTCACCCAAAAGAGAGATGCCAGCTAAAAATAAAACTTACAAAAGCTGTCATTCTTCGATGTTTTTCCTTATAGATTACACTCATTTTTTGAGGCTCTGGGGGCCTCCAGAAGTAGAGAATAAATAGCTACTGATGCCTACTTTATTAAAAACACAATATTAAATGTTGTAGTTGATAAATGGAGCAGGATGAAGTCTGTGGAGATACATATTTTACCGTGAGGTCGCAGAGAGTATGGCAAACTCCAAGGCGAACTGAAAGAAAAAAGATCTATTCACTCTATCCTTTTACAATGGAAATACATACATCTTTTTATATATATACATAAGGAGGGGAAAGGGATGCAGACCAAATTTCTTGCACTTTTTCCTTCTGTTTTTATTGCACATGAAATTATAATTAAACTCAGGCTGAGCAAAGTGGGTAGCTGATATGCTTCCAAATTCTACCACCCCTGAGCTGGAAGAATAAATATGAAATGCTGAAGCACAGTTCTTCAAATGGCCAATTACATGCTGAAGTATTTGTGAGAAACTGCAATTAGGTATTTCACAACACCATCGGTCTATAGAAAGAACAAAAAACCCCAGCTCTTACTCTATGTGGTTTGGAAGGGTCAGTTTTTTTTTTTTTTTTAACTATACATAGTCAATAAATAAATAACTGCACTAGCTATTTACAAAGGCATTTAGAGCTCTCTGTGGTTATGAAAAACTAAGTGGTAAGTCTTGCATTTTCTTTGCATTTAGATTATTTGAGGGAGGGAACATTTCTTATTTAACCATGCTATCGTAATATATATATATTCAGAGTGTGTGCTTTCACACTGCAATTACCACCATAAAGGGCAACCACTGTAAATAAGTGTGGTGAAACGAAAATACATTCTCTTGTGTGAGTTTTTGTGGTTAAAATCATTTATAGTAATAGGATACCAAAATAACAACCAGATGAAAACACAAATGTGTGTGATAAACCCTTAGCAGCTAGGCTTATATTCTTGGATTATTGAGGAAAAAGAGGTATCTTTCTGTCCTCCATAGCATTTCTGCAATATTCCAAGTCATGAAGAAAAATGGTTGTCAGGATTCATGGATAACAAACAAAACGAAACAAACAAAAAAACACTGAAGAACTGTAAAACAATTGAAAGAAGAGGATTGTTCCTAAGGCATAAAGAAGCCTAAAAGGCTGGCTGAACTCTGTACACATCTTTACCCTTTCTTTGTAGCACTGCTTTTGTTCACATCAGAAATGCTAATTATTGATCATTAGCATACATTAGCAAATGTTAATAAGTGTCTTCTAAAGAACAAAGACTGTGGGGGCAGGATAGAGTCAGAATGAAGGACTTAGTGGTGAGGGAAAGGCTGCAATGGGAGACAGAGACAGAGACAAAGCAAAATAGGACTTTGATTTGTAGTGACCTAAAATTTGGGAAATCTATCTTCCTGAAAAATAATAATAGCACCCAAAAGGATAAAATAACTTACTTCACTGTTTTTCTATTAAAAAAAAAAAAAAAGCAAATCATTAACTAGAATGAATCATTTTTTTCTTCTCTTTAAGTATTAAGGGAAAATTACACTTTGTAAGATTTGCTACCTAACTAGGAAAGTTGACATAGTATCACTTAATGAAAAGGAATTCTGAATTCTAGGTGGTGTTAACCCATACCAATTTTTTCTCCCACAGGCTCAACTTAGGGTATTCAGGAAGACTAAATCTATAAATAATGTATATGTGGTCTGTAATGTGATTAAAATAGTTCACATAGAATGTGGTATGTGTATTAATGTATATCCTAGCGGAAGCCTAGTAAATATTTGAGTACTCTAGTTAGGAATCTATAATGTTAGAATGGAGATTTAACGTTTGAAAGATTTTATTCAGAAGCACTTCAGTCATCTCTATCTCAGATTAACACCAGATGGTTTGTTAATTGGAATAACTTATTAGAAGTAAATTTCATGAAATTTAAATGTAATCAAGGTATGTGGATAGCCTAGAGATATTATTTCTGCCTCTTGTAAAGACAAATTGTAGGGTAAGAAAATTATTACCCTCAATAATCTCCTTTTGGAATAATAGGTACTTGAGGTCCAGGAGTCCCAAATGGTTCTTTGTTTTGCCACTTGATGGACAATTTTGTGAACTGATAATTTTATGAAGTAGATATTATTAGTACCAGCTTCCAGACTGTTAGAGAACCAGAGGGGATAGGTGGGTAGATTCCCTCAGCTCGCACAAACAGTAAATTACAGATCTGAGGTTTGCCATGGATTCATCCCAAATTCATCACAAAGGCTTACTGATTTTACATCCTTGATCTTTTTTGATCTTTTTTTCTCAGCCACTACTGTCAACAACACCACAGAAAATCTATGATCACCTTTTTCCAAAATACTAAATCAGCCTCTCTTGCCACATTCAATTTATTCTTCATGTTGCATTCCACTACCAGGATGCAATTTTACATTTATTTGTTAGATTTCTTTCTTTCTTTCTTTCTTTAATTTGTTTGTTCGGTCAACATAAATACCACAAGTTTTCAAAAGTGCGCCTTATTGCCACTGCATAACAACCAATAGAGTAAACACCACCATCTCTATTTTTTTAAATGTCTTTTGATATTCGCAAGAAAGTGTGAGCTTCTCAAGAATCACTACAATAGTAGCCATTGTAGAATGTCATAGTTATTTTTTCTAAAATATTATTGTTAGAGATTGAATATTTATGTCCCTCAAATTCATACGTTGCAACATTACCACCAATATGATGGTATTAAGAAGTAGAACCCTTGGGAGGTAATTAGGTCATAGAATGGAGCCCTCATGAATAGATTAGTGCCCCTATTAAAAAAAAATACTCCAAAAACTTTTCTCGCCTCTTTCACCTTGTGAAGACACAGCAAAAACATAGCTGTCTATAAACCAGAAAGTAGGGGCTCACCAGACATCAGATCTGCCAGTACCTGGATCCGGGACTTTCCAGCCTCTAGAACTGCGAGAAATAAATTTCTGGGCCAGTCTCAGTAGCTCAGCCTATAATCCCAGCACTTTGGGAGGCCGAGGAGCGTGAATTGCCTGAGCTCCAGGTTCGAGATCCACCCAGGAAACTTGGTAAGACCTCGTCTCTACAATAAGTCAAAAATTAGCAGGCATGGTAGCATGTGCCTGTAGTTCCGGCTACTTGAAAGACTGAGGCGGAAGGATCACGGAGCCCAATATGTCGACACTGGAGTAGCCGTGAGCATGCCACTGTACTCCAGCCTGGGCAACAGTGAGACTCCAACTCAAAAATAAATAAATAAATACATAAATTTGTGTTGTTCGTAAGCTATCCAGTCTATAGTATTTTGCTATAGTAGCCAAACAGACTAAGACAATTATATATTACAGTTTATACAAATAGCAAATGCTTTGATTTATGTGAAGCCAGAAGGGCAGCAGGAAATAGAAGAAGATAGATAGGATGGTGAGGCAGAGAGAGAGACAGAGAGAGAGAGAGAGAGAGAGAGAGAGACCCATAAACCTAGGCAAATGATCTGGAGTCAGGAAATAAATGTCTAGAAACAAAGTCTTGAGGGAGAAAGAGAAAATAGATAATTACATTTAACATTCTATGATGAACATAATGATCTTAAACACAAGGGAAAAAATGAACCCATTTGTACCAATTAAAAGATCACTGAAAATATATGACAAAGATGAAAGTTATGCATTAGTGTAAGTATGCTTCTGAAGAGCAAGGGCAAAATAACAGCTTTTGGGGTTAAACATATTGGAAGCTCAAAAATAGAAGAAGTTGATTAAAATATAATATATTTTAGGGGAAAGAAAAAGTAAGAAACTAAGTAAATATAGACATTTTGAGGAAAATGGGATTTGGTAATAATACAAACAATTTTTGGTTGTTTTTGGTCAAACACATATGTCTAGAATAGACATTAAAAGCAATATTATTAGGATAAAGAAAATAATTTATGTGTGTGATCTTATTCCTGGGATCATCCTGGCCATGGTTGTTAAATATTTTACATGAAGATTACAGTAAGGAATTTCTAATTATCTTACTTTCTGAAGAATATAAGAGTCAGAGTTAAAAGTGGTCAAGCAATGTATTTCACAAGGGGTCAACCAATTCCTAGGTGAAATTGATAACTCTAAGAAAAGCGTAATAGATATAGATTTTAAGAATGAAATTGAGAATATATATATAATATGTATTGTGTACATAAACATATATCATTATTTTTAAATGCCAAAAGTTAAGACCCTTCTTTTGCCAAGAACTTTCTAACCACTCTCATTTCATTTTATAGCTATAAAAATATAATAAGATAGTTATTACTCACATTATTTTACTTCTGGAAAATTTGAAACTCAGAGAAATTAACAAATTGACTTGCTAAAGTCTGCACAGCAAGAAAGTAACAGAATGAGAATTCAAGCCCTTACTCATTAGTATAAACTCCAAAACTCATGTTCTTTAATGATATAATTCACTCTTTATCTAAGATGGAGCATTGTCATCAATGTAGAAATGAGCAAGCTAACTTAAGACACATATTCAAGGTTTATCTGTCCTGAAGAGACTGATTATTGAGATCAATACATTTTATCTCACTTCCTCATTCTATCAAAGAAATTCTGACTACAGTAGGTCAAGTAACTTGGCAAAGATCATGTAACCAATAAGTGGTGTAAATAAGATTTAAATTCTGATCTTCTATTTCGATATCCAGTGTTGTTTTTACACCATGCTGCCTCAATTCCATTCATTGCAAAAGTTTACTCAAAAAGGTTCAAAAGGTAAAAAAAAGTCTCTGCCATAAAATCAACAATAATGAATGCAAACAACTCATTTTGTAGTGAGTCTGAAATGGAACACATACCTAGATTCAAATTCAGGTTCTTGCCATCAGCTTCATTCTCTACATGTGCAAGACTTGTAAAGATTAAATGCATGGATGTCACAAGTTTGCCACACTTTATTCATTAGACTAAACCCCAGTCATCTCAGCACCTCTCACAGGATCTTGCTCACAGTGTTAACATAGCAGGGGCTCGATGGATACTTGATCAATCAACAATTTAAGCCAGAATTATGCCTGAGACAGGAAAGGTCAAAACATCAGTCTGTCTCTAGAGCAAATTATGCCATGAAAAGAGGCAATTCCAACATTTTCCATCAATGTTGATTGTGGGAAAAGTGGGGACCAAGGATTAAGTATTAGTAATTGATTGAGTATATCTGGGTCATATTTTGAGGATAACCCATCTAACGTCATTCAGAGAATATGTACTGAATATGTGCCCAGTATTGGAAAGGATGCATGGATAGTAAGAATGTGGAGGTTAATTTTATGTGTCAGTTTGATTGGTCCACAGAGTGCCTAGATATTTGGTTAAAGATGATTCTAGGTGTGTCTGTGAGAATGGTGCTGAATGAGATTAACATTTGAATTGGTAGACTGAATAAAACAGATTCCCTCCCCAATATGGGTGAGCCTTCTGTAACCCATGGGAGGCCTGCATAGGACAAAAGGCTGAGCAAAAGAAATCTGTTCTCTCTGCCAGCAGGTCTTTGAGCTAGAACATCTCTTTTCTTCTCCCTTCAAACTCTGACTGGAATATATACCATCAAGCCTCCTGGGTCTCAGGCCTACGGACTAGGGGACTTCTTAGCCTCCATGAGTCAATTCCTTAAAGTATACATTTATTATTTCTGTTTCTCTGGAGAACCCTGACGAATGCAGAGAGTTCCTGCCTTCAAGATTACCTTGATGGAATCAAACAAGTACAATAGAAAGAAGACACAAGATATAATAATTTGGCAAATTCTGCCAGAGAAATAGAGGCAAAGGCATGAGAAAGAGAGAGAGAGAGAGAGAGAGAGATCGATCAGATTCATTAGAGAATTTCAGGAAATTTGCTTTTTTTGTTACAATTCTTCAAATATTTCTGGAAACAGGCAGATTAATCAGTATAAATCAACATACATTTCAATACATGATTTCCTTTGGGTTAATCTCAATTTCTTCAAGATCATGACCATGAAGAACAGAGTTTATTTCCATGACTGGCCAAGTACTGAGAAATATGAATAAGAAATAAGGACTTTTGTTGATATGTGTCCTAAGACTATTGCATTCATACCACAATTAGAAAAGACAACTCAGAGTTTCCAGTTTGTCGATTGGCTCTAGTAGAAACTGCCTAGAAAGACAACGGCCTAGAAAAGACAACTGCCTAGAAAAGACAACTGCCTAGAAAAGACAACTCAGAGTTTCCAGTTTGTCGGTTGGCTCTAGTAGAAACTGCCAGTTTCTAGTAGAAACTGGGTGTTTGAGACAGAAAGAGCCACGGTTTTGGCTCTGCCACAATTTTATGCCATCTTATGCTTTGGATAATTTTATTTAAACTCTATTTCTTAGTGAAAGGAAGGAATAATAACCATCATAAAAGTTTGTTGTGATAACTAAATATGATAACACATGGAATATGCATAATTAAGTGCCTGGTACAGAACACAGGTTGTAATAGTCTACAAGAACTGATTAAGTGCTTTGGAACATGCCAACACACATTTTTGGCAACTTTCATCTAAGAGTTTAGGAAGATAAGGAAAATACATCTACTCAGAGCTTTACCTTAAAACCTTAGACTCTGCAAGTAGGAATATTGCCATAATATTTAGTCTGAGATTATATTAAGGGCCATTTCATTAAAAGATAACAACTAGGAATAAAATATCACCCTAAACTGTCTCTTAGTACTCTAAGCTCCTCCAACATCCATGCCTGTTTATGATGCCAACCAATGTTGAAAGTAGAGGCAGCCAAATTGAAACTTGCCGAGCTGTCTGAGCCAATGGTTAGCTTTCCCATCCAACAGGCTTAGATTGATCAATAAACAAAGGCCCAGCAGCCATTTTAGGCACTAGTCTTTCATTGCTACAGAAATTAAAAAATCAGTTCCATATAAAGAAAGAGACAGGAGTCATTGGAGTCTGGAATGAGAGATTTATATGATCTCTCACACCCAACTTTAGAATTCCTTTTCTCGACAGTACTTTGGCATCCAGAGGACAAATTATCATGACTGTGTGGCAACAGAAAAAAAAAATGTGAGGGTGGTCACTTAGTAACAATTTGACAGCCTGCCAAGTCCAGTAAAAGTTGGGATCTTGTATTTGTTCATGTATTTATTATCTTACTTATAAGTGACTTTGTTTATTTGCTTATATTCAGTTGAAGTGATCAATTTTATCTTTGTTAAATGCCAGAGGGTTGAGATGGTAATTGTAACAATCACATCCTTCAAGGAAGGACAATGGTCTAAGATTCAAGCAAACCAGGATTCCTTATAACCTGGTGGAAAGTAGCACAGAAAGCTGATGTTGATGAAGAGAACCCCTCTAAAGAACCAACAAATTAAGTGCAGGTGCTCATTATTTTTTAATTCCCCATTATCTCTCCTTTACATGGGATGGAATTACTTTGGTTGCTGGGACAAGTCATATCCGAATTCCAGAAAGTTAAGACCAGACTACATTAAATCCAGTTTCCTAATTCAGTGTATTTTTCAGATGTTAGGAGGTAGAACTGAAATTCTGATGGTAGCCCCAGAAGCTACTCAGCCTCCATAATATATTCACATGTTCCCCATGAAACTAGTTCATAGCTCATACCAGTCCTTCATCACATCTGGTTCTTCAAGATGATCTTACCACTCAGGCACCCATATGAACTCCATATTATCCTGTCTCATGTGTCATGAAATCTCACTGTGAATGTATGTGTGCATAGATTTGTGGGGGGGGGGGGGGGGGATCTGTGTGTAAGAGAGACAGAGAGAGACAAAAAAATAAGAGTATTTTTTAAAATTTACTGAGGCCGGGCTCGGTGGCTCAGCCTGTAATCCCGCGCTTTGGGAGGCCAAGGTGAGTGGATTGCCTGAGCCCGCGGGTTCGAGACCCGCCTGGGCAACTTGGGGAGACCTCATCTCTACAATAAAATCAAAAAAATTAGCCAGGCGTGGTAGCGCACACCTGTAGTTCCAGCTACTCGGAAGGCAGAGGCGGAAGGATCACTGGAGCCCAGCAGGTAGAGGCTGCGGGGGCCAGGAGCGGCCATTGCATTCCACTCTGGGCGACAGAGTGAGACTCCAACTCAAAATAAAACTAAAAATTAAAAAAATTAAAATAAAATATTTCAGAATCGTGGATTTCTTTTCACAACTTCCACATTCTTCTCAAACATCTATTTACAGAAAGTTCTCTCCCAACAACAAATTGTGTCAATCGTCTGGGCTTGGTAAAGCTGTTTGCTCACCCTGAAGGATGATTATCGTCAATAGTCTGATGGCTAGATATGAAATTTGCTTATTTTTTATTCATCAGCTCAGCCTGGCAGCATTGAAAGTATATTTTAATGGATTCCATGGACAAAGGCCATCAGTCTGCTCTGTGGTGTTGAAATCTTGCCACTGTCTCCAAACCTCTTCACCTGTCTCCCAAGTCCTGTCGGATTTCTAAGCAGGGAGAGGCTGAGGCAATGCTTCTCCAATTTTAATGTGCATCATTATTGAGGCAGGGGCCCTTCTAAAAATGCACGAATAAGAAAAGGGAAAATAAGTTACTTCCTGCTTCTTCGTACTACTCTTTTCCCGGGCTTTTCACTTTGGCGGGCTACATGTTCAAACTTTTGGTGAAGTCCAGTCAAAATGGTGATCTTGTAAGCCAATCAGCAAATAGAACATGCAAATGAAATAATTATGTAAAACCAGTCAGTGTGTAACAAGTAATGCTAACTGCTGCCTCCAGCTACAAAATATCCAATCAAATAAATAATGCCAAACTGCTGCCTTGTATGGGAGACAAAAAAACTAAAATGTATATGCGTTCGGGGCTCAGCCTTTGGATGTGAATCCAGTGAGAGTGCTGAACGAATAAACACTGTTTCCTGACAAAGGTAGCTTCCTGTCTCTATCTGCGGCCAGTTCCTGCAAAATTATCACCTGGAGAGCTTGTGAAAACACAGATTCCTGGGCCTCTGGTTCAGTTAGTCTAGGATGGACCCAATAATTGGCTTTTCTAAAGTTTCCAAGTGATGGTAATGCTGCTCATGGTTCTTAGGAACCTCAAGTATTAAGTCATCCTGAGGGAGTAGGGAAAGTTGACATGCACCTGCCACCTTCTTTTAGAAAACATAACTCTCATGGCCTACAAATTGTCTTGTCTTTATGCCAGTCTCACATTGTCTTGATTACTGTAGTTTTATCATGAGACTTAAGGGCAGGTATGTCTTCCAACTTCGTTCGTCTGTTTTGAAGATAGTTTGCCTCTTGTAGGTCCTTTGAATTTTCATATAAATTTTAGGATCAGCTTGCCCATTTCTGCAAGCATTTTTTTCTTCCTCCCCACCCCCTCCCTGTCTCTGCAAGCATTTGAAAAAGCCTACTGGGATATTGATTAGAATCGTGTTGAATCTATGGATTGACTTGGAGAGAACTGATACGATAATAATATTAAATTGTCCAATTCACCAGTGAGGTTCCCATTTATTTCTGGTCTCTAAGTTCTTATGGCAAAGTTTTGTAGTTTTCAGTGTTCAATCCTTGTGCTACTTTTATCAGGTTAGTCCCAAAGTTCTTCGTAATTCTTTTTTCTGTTATTATAAATAATCTTTTTTAAATGTTAACTTCTGATTGTTACTTGCATACATTGGTCTGTGATTTTGTTTTCTTGGAATGTGTTTTTGTGTGGTTTTGGCATTAGAGTAGCACTGACCTCAGAGAAAGTGAGGAAATATTCCCTCCACTCCAATTTCCTAGAAAAGTTTGTACAAAATTAGAATTACTTTTTCCTTAAATACATGGTAGAATTCTCCAGGGAAGCAACCAGAGCTTGAACTATTCTTTGTGGGATATTTTTAATCTATAAATTTAATTTCTTTATTAGATATATGGCTACAAAGATTATCAATTCCTTGGCTGGATGCAGTGGCTCCTTTTTGTCATTCCAGCACTTTGGGAGGCCAATGTGGGAGGATTACTTAAGACCAGGAAGTCAAGTCTGCAGTGAACTGTGATCATTCCACTGCACTCCAATCTGGGCAACAGAGTGAAACTCCGATTCAAGAATAAATAACTTAATTTAATTTTTTAAAATTATTGATTCCTCCTTGAGTGAACTTTGGTAGATTGTGTTATACAAGTAATTTGCATAATTTATGTAAGTTGTCACATTTATTAACACGAGTTGTTCAAAATATTGTCTTATTCTTGTTCTATTTGTAGAATTTGTAGTGATGCCAACTTTCTCTTTCTCCCTTGTTATTAGATGAATAAATGTGTAATTAAAGTTGCTTATTTTCAGATGTCACAAGTAGTGTATTAAAAAGAAAATTGTTCACATTTTCCTTGCTACATTTTTGATCAGTCAGGTCAATGGTTTATCAATTTGTTTATCTTAAAAAAATAAATTTTGGTGTAATTAATTTTCTCTATTGTTTTGTGTTTTCTATTTTATTGATTTCAGTTCTGGTCTTTATTATTTACTTTCTTCTGCTTATTTTGGGCTTTATTTGCTCCTCTTTTTCTAGTTTCTTATGGTAGAAACTGAGATCACTGATTTGAGATCTTTCTTCTTTTCTAGTATAGGTGAATAGTACTATAAATTTCTCTCTCAACACTGTTCTTACTGAATCTCAAAAATTTTGAAAAGTGTATTTACTTTAACTCATTTAAAAACACTTTCCAATTTTATTAAAAATTTGACCCAAGGGTCATTCAAAAGTGTGATATTTAGTTTTCAAATATTTGGGAATTTTCTAGATGTCTTTTGCTATTGATTTCTAATTTAATTCCGTTATAGTTAGAAAATATACTTTGTACTAGTTGAGAAAATATACTTTTAAATTTGTTGAGATTTGTTTTGTGTCCCCAGAATATAGTGTGTCATTCTACATGTTCTGCGTGCACTTGAAAAGAATGGGTATTCTGCTGTTTTTTAATAGGTAAAGTGGTTGGTTTTTGTTTGTTTGTTTTTGAGTTGGAGTCTCACTCACTCTGTCGCCCAGACTGGAGTGCAGTGGCATGCTCCCGGCCTCTACCTGCTGGGCCCCGGCTATCCTTCCACTTCAGCCTTCCAAGTAGCCAGAACTACAGGTGCATGCTACCACGCTCGGCGAATTTTTTATTTTTATTGTAGAGACAAGGTCTTGACAAGTTGCCCACGTGGGTCTTGAACCCACAGGCTCAGGCAATATACTCGCCTCAGCCTCCCAAAGTGCTGGGATTACAGGCTGAACCACCGAACCCGGGCCAGGTGTTGTGTTTTATAAATATCAATTAGTTCAAGGTGATAGCATTGTTGAGGTTGTTTACATGCTTACTGGTATTTTTCTTTGTTCTATAAATTATTGAGAAAAAGGTTCTGAAATTTGACACTACAACTGTGAATTTGTCTATCTTTACTTGCAATTTTATCAGCATTTGCTGATATATTCCGAAGTTCTGATATTAGGTGAATAAATGTTTAAATTTGTTATTTCCTCCTAATAAATTTATCTCTATCATTATAAAATGATGTTCTTTATTCCTGGTAATGTTCTTTTCTCTAAAGTCAAATTTACTCAATATTAGTAAATAAAATTATTTATTTATTTATATATTTGAGTTGGAGTCTCACTCTGTTGCCCAGACTGGAGTGCAGTGGCTGCTCCCAGTCACGCAGCCTCGACCTGCTGGGCTCCAGTGATCCTTCCGCCTCAGCCTTCCAAGTAGCCAGAATTACAGGCATGCGCTACCACGCCCGGCTGATTTTTTGATTTATTGTAGAGATGAGGTCTCGCTGCCCAGGTGGGTCTCGAACCCATGGGCTCAGGCAATCCACTTACCTCAGCCTCCCAAAGGTACAGGATTACAGGTTGAGCCACCGAGCCAGGCAAAATTATTTATTATTTATAATTATTTTAAAATTATTTATAATTTTATTAAATAATAACATTAAGGCACTCCATCTTTCTTTTGGTTAGATTAATAAAGAATGTCTTTTACCATTCTTTCACCTTTTACTTTTTTGTATTTTTTTATATTTTTAAAATTACAGTAGCTTTAGAAGTACAAATGATTTGGAGTTACATGAATGCATTGTATAGTGGTAAAGAATTCTGGTTTTCAAGTGTACCTATCACTCCTGCTAGTGCACATTGTATCTGATAGGTGGTTAGATAATTTTTCTTTTCTTGTTTTCTTTCTTTGAATCAGGGCTGAACTCTATAGCCAAGGCTGAAATGCAGTGGCATGATCATGAGTCACTGCAGCCTCAAACTCCTAGACTCAAGCAATCCTCTGCAGCCTCAAACTCCTGGGCTCAAGGAGTCTTGCCTCTGAGTAGCTGGGACTACAGGCGTGTGTCACCACGCCTGGTTAATACTTTTATTTTTTGTAGAGACAAGATCTTAATATGTTCGCCAAGCAGGTCTTGAACTCCTGGGCTTAAGTGATCTTCCCACCTTGGCCTCCCAAAGTGCTGGGATTACAGGAGTGAGCCACTATGCTGGGACCCAATACCTGATTTTGCATCCCTCTCTTCCTTCCCAGTCACTCCTTGCCGAGTCTCCAAGGCCCATTATATCATTCTATATGCCTTTTCAGACCTTTAGCTTAGCCACTTACAAGTGAGATCATGTGGTATTTGCTTTTTCATTCCTGCATTACTTCACTGAGGATGATGGTCCAATTCCATCCAAGATGCTGCAGAAGGCATTATTTCCCTCTCTTCCTTTGGGTACATACCAAGATTGCTGGATCAAATGGTAGATTTATTTTTAGTTCTTTGAGAAATCTCCATACCAATTTCCAAAGACTGTACTAACTTACATTCCCGTCAACAATGTATAAGCATTCCCTTTTCACATCTGCATCATACTGGAAGTAGATTTCATATAGGCAAAATATAGCTGAATACTGCTTTTTTAATTTAGTTAGACCATTTATAACTTTTAAGGGGGATGTTTAGTGTTGGGAGCCAGCCTATTTAATGTAAATATCTACATGGTTAAGTCTAAATCTATCTTCTTTTTTTTTTGAGTTGGAGTCTCACTCTGTCGCCCAGACTGGAGTGCAGTGGCTACTCCCGGCCACTGCAGCCTCGCCCTGCTGGGCTCCGGCGATCCTTGCACCTCAGCCTTCCGAGTAGCTGGAACGACAGGCACGTGCTACCACACCTGGCTAATTTTTTGAATTATTGTAGAGATGAGGTCTCGCCAATTTGTCCAGGCGGGTCTCGAACCCGCAGGCTCAGGCAATCCACTCACCTCAGCCTCCCAAAGCGCGGGATTCCAGGCTGAGCCACCGAGCCCAGCTCTATCTTCTTACTATTTAATTTTTACTTGTTCTATCTCTTTGTTTTTTCTCTTCTCTTTTTCAGTCTTTTGAATAAACTGACTTTTCCAGTGATTCTATTTTATCACCTTTTATGGCATATTATCTATAATTCTTTGTGTTACTATATTACAAAGTTGGTTTGGGGTGATGGGGCTCAGAACGTACAACCCCAAAATATGGCATCTTATCCTATTAAATATTTTAAGTTGTATGAATTGAGAAAACTGCAGAAATAGAATGGTTAATGTCACCTTCCCTTGCCTTTCTTCCTAAAGCAGATCATAAATCTTGGGAAAGATATTTGTGACCTTTCCCAGAAGCAGATCATAAGATCCTCTTGTGGGAGATGCCCTCCCTATACCCAGAAGAAAGAAACAAAGTTATCTTTGGAGACAAAAGGTCATGAAGAAAAATCTGAACAAACAGGCCTTGCTAAATTTCCTTGTTTATTACCATGAAACATACCCACTTTGTCCCTTTATATTTCTCCATGATTATCTACTCTTCATCAAACCTTCCATAAAAATACTCCATCTCTTTCTTTGAGTCTTATTTCCTTATGAAGGCTTCCATGTTATATAAAACTTACATTTAAAAATGTATATGCTTTTCTCCTGTTAATCTTTTTTTTTTTTTTTTTGGTTATAGTAACTTGAGCCATCTCAGTCATGAATCTGGGGGCGGGGGGGAAGATATTTTTTCATTCCCTAAGAGAGTAAAGTGGTCTTTAGTCACAATCTACCCTCAAATAATATTATAACATTTCAAGCATAGTGTAAAGTATTATACCAGTACACTTCCATTTCTTCCTTTGTGCTACTGTTGTCTTACATGTTTTGAAGTTCAGTAATCTTTTCTCCTACAGCATCTAATTTGCTGTTAATACTATGCAGTCTATGCTTCAGCTCAGACATTATAATTTTCATCCAAAGTTTGATCTTATGTTTTTATTTTATTTTATGTCCCTACCGAATATTTTCTCTAGCCTCTTGAATGTGTGTAATGCAGTTATAGTTAACTGTTTGTCTAATAATTATATCATCTGTGTTATTGAGGGGGACAATTATATTGAGTGGTTTTCCCCCAATTATGGGTATTTCTCTGCTTCTTAATAGTCATGACAATATTTAGGTGTATGATAGACATTATGAATTTTACCTTATTCAGTGCAAGGTATTTTTATATTTGTATAAATAATTCTTCAGCTTTGTTCTAGTATGCACTCAAGTTACCTGGAAACAGTATGATCCTTTAGAGTCTAACTTTGAAGTTTGTTAGAGAAACATTTGGTCTACAGCTAATTTTCCTCACTCCTGGGGCAACATTCTTCTGAGTACTCTGATATCCCATGAATTGTGAAGTTTTATACTCTTACTTGTGGGAAGAGGAACTATTCTTAGGCCTGAGTAAGTCTAGGGAGATTCTTTCTCCAGCCATATGCGTGCAATGATCATTTCTCAGTTTAAGAGTCAGTGGAAACGCATTCCCTCCCTCCCGGCTCCTCCTCCCCTTCTCCCACTTCCCCTTCCCCTTCTCCCTCCCCTCCCTTTCCCTCTCCCTGCCTCCTCTTCTCTGGAACTCTTCCTTATGAATTTTAGCTATCTCCCCAGACTCTCAACTCTCTCTCCTCAATTCAGAGAAAGGAGTGGTTTCTGTTTGCATCATTTCTCTCTGCACTGTTGCCTGAACAGTCTCCAGAGACAGTAAGCTGGAACAATCAAAAGGTTCACCTAATTTGTTTTCCATGTCTCAGAGGTTATTATTTTTTGTTGTCTGACATATAACTTGAAAACTGTTGTTTTATCACTTTTGTCCAATTTTTTATTTGTTTCACATAAGAGAGTAAATTCAGTATCTGTACTCCATCTTGACCACAATGAGAAATCTATTTGTGCTCAATGTTCTAGAGGTCTCTAACCTAAGAATTTTTTTTGTCACATGGTAAAAAAAAAAAAGGGTCAAAAGAATGGGCACCTCCTACCTCTTTCTCTTTTGTTTCACCTCTTATCATCTCTAGATGTGTGGAATTAACTGGTTTTAAGGAAAGGATTATAGCAATTAACTATCCATCTATTAAATAAGAATAATGTTTATAAATGGCGTAATCACACACAGAAAAGTTTATTATATATATCATGCAAAAGATTTTAAACATTCTATAGATTATGAGATTAAGATACCCAAAATAAATGTCTTATGCAAAAATAAGCAAGTAAAAAGCTGAGATGAAATATGTCAAAACGTCAGCAGCCGTATCTAGATGATGAAATTGTACAGTTACTATTTTCTTTTTCTTTGGATTTTTTTCTGTATTTCCTACATTATTATAGTAAATGTGTGTTATCTTTTAAAAAGGTAACGTTGGCTGGGCGTGGTGGCTCATGCCTGTAATCCCAGCACTTTGGGAGGCCAAAGTGAGAGGATTGCCTGAGCCCATGGGTTCGAAACCAGCCAGGGCAACTTGGTGAGACCTTGTCTCTACAATAAATCAAAAAATTAACCAGGCATGGTGACACATGTCTGTAGTTCCAGCTACTTGGAAGACTGAAGTGGAAGGATCGCCGGAAGCCAGCAGGTCTATGCTGGGGTGGCTATGAGCGTGCCACTGCATTCCAGCCTGGGCAACAGAGTGAGACTCCAACTCAAAAAGATTTTTAAAATAATAATAATAAGTTACAGATAAATAAAAATTTTGAGGAGACCTACAGAAAGTCAGAGGTTACTGTTTAGCTATCTCTCCTAGGGTCTCACATGATATCTTCTTTGCTAAACTCTGACAGTTATAAAGAATGCCCCTGTGTACCTATAAAGAACATCTGGATTATAAAGCACCAAAAAACAAAAAACAAAAAAAACACCAGAGATAGAACATCCAAAATTTAGCAAATATTATCTTAATCCCATAATGCTAGGGAGAAAGAGGCTATCCTTCATAAAATGTTAATAGTATTTTATTCAATAATAGCTAAAATGTTTTATCTCATAATGGAGCTCAAGACCAGGCTTTTGAAACATTCTGGAAGTTTAGAGAGAAGTGATAGAAGAGGGTTGAGTTGGACTATTTTATTCTTAGATCAGGTTACTGCCATGATTTTCATCTTACAGAGAAGAAAAAAGAAACAGAAAATTCTGTATTACTTCTCATTGCTTGTCTCATGCCTTTTAATATCGGAGCACAAAGTGGGGCTGTGTGACTCAGTTTAAGGAGTATTGTCTTATTCTCAGAATCAGACAAACCTAGTTCAAAACCTAGCTCTAACACCTCAAAAACTGTGACCACAGACAACTTTTTAACCTCTCTGAGCATCAGCTTTCATTCTCACAGCCAGGAAAACAAATAATCTCATAAAAGCATTGTGATTATTAAATAAGTTAAATTTATGTGTCAGGTCCTGGTGGATAGAAGGTACTCAGCCTAATGACATCTGGAGAGCAAAAAGTAATATATATATATATAGTCTTCTTTTATAGTCTTCTTTTATCCTAAGAGAAAGGATATTCATAAATAAAACAGTTGGTGTGAGGTAGAATATAATTAAGTACCCTGATATTTAATGTCAAGGATAGGAACTGAAAGAAAGAAAGCATTCCAGGCAGCTGAATATAGTCAGAGAAAGCAGCATGTAAAAAAGACTTACACTGAGTCTCTAGATATAAGGAGCTTAGAAGTCATCACTCCCATCCCTACAAGAAAAAAAGCTGAACAAACTGAAAATCAATGGGCTCTTCCTAAAGCTGTTAATAGAATTAATAGAGAGGAAGGATAGCTCTATGGGGGTGAGAAAGAGCAGGGATTTATAACAACAAGTACTGCTACCTGACCATTTTTACTGCTACGCAATTAAAAAATTGCAAGGGTTAAAAATGTCCAGAGATCACAGAGAAAAGTCAATGATGGTTCTGTTACTATCAGAATTTTAAGCAGACCAAATGAATAAATCCATTTAAATATGGTAGATTGTATTTATGTGTTTGACTTCACTATATCCCAAGATTAAACTACACTTGGTAGTGAGGGTATTTTAAAAGATATAAACCCTCAGACAGAAGGAAGAAACATCGGCAGTTGAGAGACGTCTATATCTTTCTGAAAATGTGTAAACAAAGAAAAAGCTTCTGGATTATCCAGGAAAAAAAAAATGTAGTGAGGTAGCAACGAGGGAAAGGAAGCCAACTTAATGTTGTAGAATCTAGAGATCATACCTTAAAGGTCCTGGAAAAAGAGAGGGCAGGAATGAGACGTGGGATAGAAAACTCCCCTAGTCTGAAAGTCAAACTGGAAATTTTCTTTGCCACTTCCACCTTACTAAGGATACAAAAGCAGCCAAAGAGACAAAGAAGTCATAGCACTGTCACCATCAGACATTGTGTATCTAGGTATTTTTTTGTTAATTAAGCTGTTTATTTTCCCCCATAAGCAAGAAAGCTCTAGCCAAGCCAGGACTTTTTTTGGTCTTCAACTCTTTGTGATCAGTGCCTGGCAAATAATAAGCCCTCAGTAAACATTTGTGGTATGAATGAATGAATGAATGAACCAATGAATAATATTAACAATAATGATATTACCCAGTAATTTCCTTCCAGTCTCAGATTTATAACATTTTCCCCTGAGTCTTGGGACCTTTGGATTACTATAGAAAGCTTTTCCAAGAGGAAGGAAGAACACGAGCAAAGCCACAAGGGAGAAGGAAGCACAAGGCATTACAAAAACAGAGTAGAGATTTGCCAGACTAGATTAGGACTGCTTCTGTAGGGTGCTTCCCTAAGTTCCTTAGAGAAGATCCTATATTACTCCTCATTGTGTTTCTCATGCCTCTTAATATCAAAGCACTTTTTAAATGTAGCTTTTACAAGTCTTTCCTTTTGAAATTCCTGATATTTTCATTTGTTGCCTTCTCACTACAGCATTTGTGTGGTCAGGCAGCTCTGCCTTTCACTACATGTAAGCCTCCTCCACTCAAAGGAGATGCAACCAGAGGGCAATGGAGAGGAACCATGGAGACAGGGAGGGCAGGAGGGAGGGAAAGAGGGAGGTTCCCTATTTCTGAAAGCTATTATGCAGGTGATTTCTCTTCATGGAGAAAGCAGAAGTCGCTTGCTTCTGAGTGGGATGATTTTCCCTCCTAGCAGCTGGAGCTGGTAGAGCACAAGCATCTAGTGCTTTCACCAATAGACCAGGAGAAACTTAGTAAGGAATAAAATAAAAAGCAGAGCAGATTTTTAAAATAAAGTTAACTATCTGAAGGCCTGTTAGATTGATCTCCAAGTCTATAAACTAAGGTGGTATCATGGTGCCAGATGTAACGTTCAGCTTTCCTGACCACAGATTGCCAGACTTGTGAATTCCAAAGAGGAGATTCTCTGGTTTATTTCAGTTTGCCGGTGTTTCCACCCATCCATCCCAGGCCATTGGAATGCAGTGCTAAAGCACCCTGGATGTGATGTTCTGCAAAGATATTCTGAAATATCTTTGTACCACTTCCTATAGCAACCTATCTAAATCAGTCACAAAATCTAAAATTAGACCTACTCCCTTAAGTTCTGCTTTTTGAGTCTGTCTAACCTATGGAGAAAAACAGTTCAAGAGGCCAGCTTCCTTTTCTAATACCCCACCACTAAGCAGGAACTAAGAACGGGAGTGGGAACCTAGTCTAGAAAAACCTCTTCTTATACCCAAAGCAGGTCTCAGAAAGCGTCTTAAAAAAAACCCTTGGTTTACTCCATTCATTATTCATGTACCTATTCATACAGCTGACCATCCACTCAAAAAATACAGTCACGCGCTGCATAATAATGCTTCAGTCAATGACGAATCACATATAAAACAGTGGTTCTATAAAATTACAATGGAACTGAAGAATTCCTATCACCTTGTAACGTTGTAGCTGCTGTAATATCATAGCTCAATATATTACTTGTGTGTTTCTGGTAATGCTGGTGTAGACAAACTTACTGTGCTGCCAGTAGTATAAATGGCTACCTACAACTATGCACAGTATATAATACTTGATAATGATAATGTATGACCTGTTTATATGTTACTGTTTCTGTAATTACTGCACTATTACTTTTTATCATCATTTTAGAGTATCCTCCTTCTATTTATAATAAAGTTAACTGTAAAACAGCTCAGGTAGGTTCTTCAGGAGGTCTCCCAGAAGAAGGCATTATTATCATAGGAGATGGCCGCTCCATGTGTGTTACTGACCCTGAAGAACTTTCAGTAGGACAAGATGTGGAGGTGGAAGGCAGTGATATTGATGATCCCGACCCTGTGTAGCTTAAACTAATGTGTGTGTTTGTTTCTTCATTAAAAAAAAAAAAAAAGTTTAGCAGGCGCAGTGGCTCATGCCTATAATCCCAGCACTTGGGGAGGTGGAGTTTGAGAGGATTGCCTAAGCCCGGGGGTTTAAGTCCAGCCTGGGCAACATGGTGAGACCTCGTCTCTACAATAAGTCATATAATAAGCTGGGTATGGTGTCTCACATCTGTAGTTCCAGCTACTTGGAATGTTGAGGTGGAAGCATGGTCTGAGTCCAACAGATCGAGGCTACAGAGCACTCCAGCCTGGGCAATATACTGACATTCTGACTCAAAAAATAAAACAAAAACAAAAACAAAATTTAAAACTTCAAAAAAAGGCCAGGCACAGTGGCTCACGCCTATAATCCCAGCACTTTGGGAGACCGAGAGTGAGAGTATTGCCTGAGCCCATGGGTTCGAGACCAGCCTGGGCAACATGGTGAGACCTCATCTCTACAATAAACAGAAAAATTAGCCAGGTGTGGTGGCTCATGCCTGTAGTTCCAGCTACTTGGAAGGCTGGGGTGGAGGGATCACCTGAGCCCAGCAGGTCAAGGCTGGGGTGGCCATGAGTGTGCCACTACACTCCAGCCTGAGCAGCAGAGTGAGACTCCAACTCAAAAAAAAAATAAAAATAAAAAAAATAAATAGAAAAAGTTTATAGAATAACGATATAAAAAGCAATATTTTGGTACAGTTATACAATGTGTTTGTGTTTTATGCTAAGTATTATTACAAAATAAATGAAAGTTTAAAAAAATTTTTAAGTTTATAAAGTAAAAACATGATAGTAAGCCAAGGCTAATTTATTATTGAAGAAATAAAAAGGTTTTTATAAATTTAGTGTAGCCTAAGTATACAGTGTTTATAAAGAGTCTGCAATATTTTATAATAATGTCCTGGCCTTCCCATTCACTCACCCCTCACTCAGAACAACTTCCAGTCCCGCAAATTTCAGTCATGGCAAGTGCCAATACAGGGTTACCATTTTCACTCCTTTATATTGTGTTTTTGCTATACCTTTTCTATGTTTAGATATACAAGTACTTACCATTGAATGACCATTTCCTACAGTATTCAGAATAGTAATATGCTCTTCAGGTTCGTAGCCTAAGAGCAATAGGCCATGCCATATAGCCTAGGTGTGTAGGTGTGTAGCCTATACTGTCTAGGTTTGTGTAAGTACACTATGATGCTCACACAACAACAAAATCACCTAATGGTGCATTTCTCAGAACACAGCCCTACCAGTAAGCAATGCATGACTGTATTTACTAAGTCTTAACTAGTGTCGTGGCAGTAGGGATATATGGCATAAAAGGTTATTCATATCCCTGCGTTCCCCAGTCTTCCAGTATAAACACTGATATACATCCTGAAACCCTATTTGTGGTTTTATTACCCTATTACCTTGTATACTCAAGTTTGTTTTCCAGCCCAACTCTGACATAACATCACATAACAAATAAAGAAATCAAAGCATGTTCCAGCCTTGCAAAACTGGGACTCCCAGACTCCAGGAACCTTGTAAGACACTTATCTATCCTCTCTGAAGTCTGCCACATGTAGGACTCCATCTGCAAATCAAGAAACCTGAAGTTTTCCAACCCCTTATCTCAACAAAACACCTCTGCTGATTTCCAAAATGCTTAAATAGGAACTACAAATTACCAGACACACAAAAAAAATCTTTGAATCCACCTATGACCTGCAAGCCCCTGTTTAGAAACATCCTCCTTCCTGGATGAACCAATGAAAAATCTCACATGTACTGATCTATGGTTTCTCATAACTTCTGTTGTCCTAAAATTTATATAATCAAGCCACCATTCAACCACAGAGGGGTCTTAGGACTTCCTGAGGATGGGTGTCCCTGGTCCCAGGTCCTCAAAAAACTATCTTAAAATATTTTACAAAGTTTGACTTCTTTCCATCAACATAATGATACCTTCTGAAATGTCTGGAGGAGTCCTGGTTACAAATATTTTACGGCTAAGATAATTGTTACAGAATATTTTATTTTTCTTTCTCAAAAAAAGTATTTTTCAATATATAGCTTATTAATTAGTAAACAAATTTTGCTCATCTCATTTGTAAAACAAAAACAAACATTTGAATTCTATTAAGCATCAAAACATAAAAGATGATATCTGATATATGCAAACATTCCCTGAAGAGACAGAACGACTCCCAGGGCAGAATAAGTAGCCAAAATGATGATATTAATACACATAAAGAAAAAAAAAGGTGTCAAAAGAGAGGTGGCAACAGCAAAAAAGCAGCACAGAAAATGGGGAGCCAAAGAGAAAACTGTGTTGGTGTTTATTCAATGTTATCCGGTGTAAAGGGATCCAGACCAGGGCGAACACAAGCCATTCCAATGTTTTTCTTTCTGTTGGCAAAACTGAAATGTTTCTTCAGACCTAGCTTAACTATTCCTCAAGTCTACAAACCTATTTTGGCTTTGATCAGGGACTCTTCAAGCAATAGTTGCATGATAATCTGGTCCTACTTCTAGATTTTCTTTAGGGAAGAGGTCAGGAGGCATAAACCATCTGTGAGCTTAGCAACCAGCCGACTCACTAAAACATGTTCATCTCATCCTTGGACTTTTCCAGGCTCAAAACCTAACAAAATATAATTTAATTTCATAAATTTGAAAAAACAAAATTTATATAAAGAAACATAAATTGGGGAAAATTATCTGGCCAAGTATCTCAATATTTGGTCTGGAAAAAAATGGTAATGTATTTATATAGAAGACATAAATAATGTCTCCACTCCAAAGCACTTCGGGATGACTGACAAATAAATAGTGTATACTTAATTCCACAGAAGCATGAAGAAGAAATTATGTCTTACTGAAGAAATCCAGGAAGGCATCACAGAGTGATCAACTGAGCCTTGAAGGATAGGCGGTGTGATGATAAGCCAAGATTGAGATTAAGATGATTGCCTCATCAAATAAAATCTAGAGGATAGAAAACATGCTGGGCATGTAGGATATAGAGAGGAGATCAAACAGATTAGACATGAACTTGAAGTAAGACTAAGTTCAAACAGTAGAAGGTGATGTCACACCAGTTTGACGCGTCTAAATGTTACATGGCAGCAGTGTAAAACCATCTCATCATTATGATGAAGGGAGAGACACCATGGAAAGAGACATTCTAGGAATTAGGCAAGGCTCAAAAACACAATCCATTGCTGAAAACTAAAAAGTACACTTTTAACTGCCTATCATTTACATTCAGCTATAAGAATAAGGTATTGGTATTTATCACCCAGATTCTTGGATGAAAGCAAGCTAAAATGAAAAGTGTTGAATGAGACCTTGAGAGTACTGGATCTGGATAAAAATGGCATGATTGCAATATGGGAAAGTCACAGGACACAAACTTAGGGGCTACTTCATCATTGACTGGGACTGTCAATCATCTCCTGCAGGCTCCAAGAGAAATTATTGTTTTTGTTTGGTTATGTTACAGCAACTCACCAGGAACAGGAATGAATGCACTCAGAAGAGGCACCAGAGACTGAGAGGAGAATCGAAGGTGTTTATTCTGGAAGGTGGAGTAGCCCCCCAAAACCTGGGCCCCGACCCTCAGTTTCAAGCCTTTTGGTTACAACATACATGGGTTTGCCATTGGTGGGTTTACAATTTTAAATTTAGGATGGGGAACAGTTACTTCTACAACAAGCATTGAAGCAGACATATTTATGGACCTTTCCATATGAGGTGTAATCAAGCGTGTTTAAAGAAACAGAGACTACAGTTGTTAAACCCGAATTTCAGAATCCGAAAGAGCCAGCTCTGATGCAAACACACAAGGGTCTTTATTCAGGCTCGAGTCTGGGCTCACGCCCGAAGCAGCAGCTTCAGGGACGAGAGCCCCGATCCAGCATGGCAAGCAGTTTTTATACATCATTACAGAGGGAAGGGAAAGAACTTTAAACTTGTTTTTACATGATAGGGTAATTTCTCCTAATGGGTACGGGGGCACTTGGGATTGGTCTGGTCTGCTCAGCTACCTGTGATTGACAGGGGAGCTGCTAAATGAGCAGAGTGGAATGTCAGATAAGCTAGGTTTAGCAAGCAGGCAGGCTAAGCAAAGGAATGTCCGGGAGGGGTTTATTACTTGACATTCACATACTGCTAGCAGCAGTTGCGGAAGCAATCGGTTATTTTATGAGACAAACAAAAATTAAACTTAACAAAATTCTAAGTACAAACACTGCAAACAAATACAGTGAACGTGGGGTAGGAATTCATATAGTAATAGTTCTCTTAGAGTTTTTTTTTTTAATCTCTTGGGTCTCTCACAGTTAAGGAAAACGGCATGTAGCTGCTAACTTACAGCATATTTACAGAAGCAGAAATGGCATGCAGTTGCTTACTTAAGATCCTCGAGGTCAGCTTTCCTGCTTAATCCCTGTTTTTTTCCTATCTCAGTTGAAGTCTTACTCTGTCAACCAGGCTGGAGTGCAGTGTGGCACACTCATGACCACCACAGCCTTGATCTGCAGGGCTCAGGCAATCCTTCTGCCTCAGCCTTCCAAGTGGCTGGAACTAGAGGCACATGCCACCATGCCCAGCTAAGTTTTGGATTTACTGTAGAGATGAGGTCTCACCAAGTTGCCCAGGCTGGTCTCGAGGCAATCCTCTCACCTCTGCCTCCCAAAGTGCTGGGATTATAGGTGTGAGTCACCGCGCCCAGCCAAAATAAATTTTTATAAGAAAAGTGCTGTCTATTCATACTGCCATGAATATAATTAAAATCTAGAATAGGCCGGACTCGGTGGCGCAGTTTGTAATTTCCAGCACTTTGGGAGGCCAAGGTGAGTGAATTACCTGAGCCTGTGGGTTCAAGACCAGCCCAGGAAACTTGATGCGACCTTGTCTCTACAGTAAACCAAAAAATTAGCCGGGCATGGTAGTGCATGCCTGTAGTTCTGGCTACTTGGAAGGCTGAAGCAGAAGGATTGCCAGAGCCCAGCAGGTCAACGCTGGGGTGGCTGTGAGCATGCCACTGCACTCCAGGCTGGGCAACAGAGGAGACGACAACTCAAAAAAAAAACCAAAAACCTAGAATACATCTATTTTCTAAGAATTCAGTGGAAGTTATTATAACAAGATGTGTCTATATACAGAATCTTATATGTGGAGTCAGAAAAATTCTGGAATGCTCTGAAAAAATTGTGTATTTGGGGGAGTTGAAGCAGGTGTAGAAAGACAAGACAGTTCTTCTTTGAGTCAAAAGTAAAAGATTATTTTTTTCAAAGGCAAATAGAATTGGGGAAGAAGATACTATTGCATTGGTTATTACCTCTCAAAAACCAGATGTTTAAGAACCGGGAACCTGACCTGAATCTGTAATTAAGTTCAAGGAAAAGGAAATATATTTGAGATAGAGAATTCAATTTTACCAAACCACCATGTGTGAAGCCTCAGGCTAACAGTTGCAAGTTTAACTTGCACATGATGTTGGCCATGAAGTGATAAAGCAAAACCCCCAGCCACTGTTGCTGGGAAGGTTTATTTAATTGTCACCCAGAAAGTGCCTTGGTGATGCATAAATGAGGGATCCATTTTCATCTCAGACTTTAAGCAGAAGAGAACATTAAAATCAAGGGAGTATAAAGACCATTTCAATCTCCACAGTGTGTAGACCATCCTCTTCCTCAAGGAGAAAGGCCAGACAGGAGGAATAAGATAGACAGACCATGAACATTCAGGAGTAGAATATGACCTATAGCATCATGAGGTCATTCTCAGGGTTAGAAAACAATGATTGCGTACTGTTGGTCATCAACAATTAAGGCATAGGAATCACAAATAGAAATCCCAGCTACGATCCCATCATGAGCAGAATAGAATGCACAGAACAGTGGATTAGCCACCCCATTAGAAATTCATCCAACTTGCTTAAAAGTTCTAACTAGCTCCCTTTAAAAAAAAATAGTTATCTTATCAAAATCTAGTTCAGTTCAATCAGTGTAGGTTATTTGTATAAAGAGTAAATAAACAATACCTTTAAGGTACATTTAACCCAGCTCCATTGCATTTCACTTTCCCAGCCGTGGATCACATCTTGGGTTGGGGCGAACCTGTAGCTTTCTGGTCACATTTAGTTGTAGGAATCACCTCACTTTCTTTCTTCCTTTCTTCCTTCCTTCTTCCCTTCCTTTCCTTTCCTTTCCTTTCCTTTCCTTTCCTTTCCTTTCCTTTCCTTTCTTTTCCTTTCTTTTCCTTTCCTTTCCATCGGAGTCTCACTAGCCTTGACCTGCTGTGCTCAGGCGATCCTTCCACCTCAGCCTTCCAAGTTCTTAGAACTACAGGCGTGTCCTACCACACCCCACTAATTTTTTGATTTATTGTAGAGATGAGTCTGGTCATGTTGCCCAGGTTGATCTTGAACCCTCTGACTCAGGCAATCGTCTCACCTCTACCTCCCAAAGTGCTGGGATTACAGGCAAGCCACTGCATATGGCTAGGAATCACCTCACTTTCATAATTCAGATTCAGTTTCAGGTATTCAAATATCCAATCCAGTCTACATTAAAACATCTTGTTCCAAGAATGTCTCCTCCTCTACTTACTCATGCTAAGAACTGAGGCTTGGAGACCTACATGGGGAAGAGAATACAGACATCTCCTAGATCATTTCTTCTTACGTCCACCTCTTTCTCCACTCATCATGTAGCTTCTGGTTCTTGCATAGCCTGGACTAATAGAATGAAGATTAGAAGGAGAAGAGGAAAGAGCTGAGCATCTTTGCTCACATTGGGTAGCCACTGTGCCCTTGTGACTAGAATCTATAGCTACTACCTGGAAAACTTTGTGAGTTCTTCAGAACCATTTTCTTTTGTCCTGGGTAATCTTCACACTATGGTGTCTTGCCTTGGAAAACATATTCTCCTGAGGGTCTTTGTAGCACCCTAGGAGTTCACCCCATAGGCTGCCTCTGTATCTGCACCAACCCTTACCTAGCAAGCAACCCTCTTGGGAGAACAATCAAAATTACTTAATCCCTGTTACTTTCTATTGCATATAGTCGGCTGTTCAGAATATACAAATCCTTACCTTGAAAAAATGATAGAAATGTAAGCTGTTTTCAATAATTCTGCTATATCATAATATATTCCTACTTCTTTTTTTTTTTTTTTTGAGTTGGAATCTTACTTTGTCACCCAGACTGGAGTGCAGTGGCATGCTCCTAACCACCACTGCCTCAACCTGCTGGGCTGAGACAATCCTTCTGCCTCAGCCTTCCAAGGAACCAGAACTACAGGCACACACTATCATGCCCAGCTAATTTTTGATTTATTGTAGAGACAAGGTCTCACCAAGTTGCCCAGGTGTGTCTTGAACCCGCAGGCTCAGGCAATCCACTCGGCCTCCCAAAGTGCTGGGATTACAGGCTGAGCCACTAAGCCTGGCCTTTTTTTTTTTTTTTTTTTTGAGTTGGAGTCTCACTCTGTTGCCCAGGCTGGAATGCAGTAGCACGTTCACAGCCACCCCAGCGTCAACCTGCTGGACTCCAGGGATCCTTCCGCCTCAGACTTCCAAGTAGCCGGAACTACAGGTGCATGCTACCACACTGGGTTAATTTTTGATTTATTGCCAAGATGAGGTCTTATCAAGTTGCCCAGGCGGGTCTGGAACCCGCAGGCTCAGGTAATCCACTCACCTCTGCCTCCCAAAATGCTGGGATTACAGGCTGAGCCCCCGAGCTCAGCCACATTCCTACTTCTAAGTAATACATATTATACAGATTTAGCAGAAAATTCTCTAGGACAGAGTAAAAAATTAGTTGGAAAGAAAGGAAGGAAGAAGAGAGTTAAGAAACAGAGGTAGGATTTATGGAGTTCGTCCTGTGTGTTAGGGCTTGAGCTATAAAACATTCCATTTTACAGATGACTAAGCTAAACTAAAAGAGATGAAATGCTTAGTTACAGTGAACAACCATCATTTTATTGTCCTAGTTTTTTTTTTTTGAGTTGGAGTCTCACTGTCGCCCAGACTGGAGTGCAGTGGCTGCTCCCAGCCACCACAGCCTCGACCTGCTGGGCTTCAGCGAGCCTTCCGCCTCAGCCTTCCAAGTAGCTGGAACTACAGGCGCGCACTAACATGCCCAGCTGATTTTTTGATTTATTGTAGAGATGAGGTCTCGCCAAGTTGCCCGGGAGGGTATCGAACCCGCGGGCTCAGGCAATCCACTCACCTCAGCCTCCAAAGGCACGGGATTACAGGCTGAGCCACCGAGCCCACCTTATTGTCCTAGTTATCTTGCTTTTCTGGGAACTTTCCCACTATCTCTCCCAACACTTTCTGTGACCTGAACCCTGACATAAATATACACATATTTATTTACCCATACAACTGAGGAAATGAAAGTTTTAGGCACTTTCAGCTTCAGCCTTGCCTGTCATGTCTACCAAAAAAGAGAGAAAACCATATGCAGCCAGAAAGAAGAATAAAGCATATTAGCAGAGGTAAGAAATGGAGAATTACCTGGCTTTGCTATAGTTTTTTCTGGTTCCAGCTGATCCTGAGACTCAACTTCATTCTTGCCTTTGAGTCTCATAACTCACTTCCGGCTATCCTTCAGTTTAGGCTAGCAGCTTAGGCTGAGGCAGAAGGATTGCTTAAGCCCAGGAGTTTGAGACAAGCCTAGGCAACATAGCAAGACTTTGTCTCTACAAAAAATAAAAAACTTCGCTGGGCCAAGAGACACAAACCTGTTGTCCCAGCTACTTAGGAGGCTGATATGGAAGGTTCGCCTGAGCCCAGGAGGCTGAGGTTGTGGTGAGCTGTGATCGTGCCACTGCACTCCAGTCTGAGTATGTTGTTTTCAACCAAATTGCTCTTAACTAATACATTAATTCAAGATCTAAAGCTTGTAAGAAGTGAAGAGAGGATTCAAACCTGGGTCTGCATGATTCCGACATTTGTTCCGCTACTACATTGCCTAGAGTGTGGTAGATTAAGAGCAAATGCAAGTCTAGGATGCATAAACAGAACTGTAGCAGTCAGAGCTTTGAAATAATCCACCAAGCATAATCAGAACTGATCCGGTTTTTATCTACTAAATGTTTCAGCTCTGCAACTAAGTGATGATCTGGAAAAATTGTAGAATATTCACTAGACAGTCATAGAAGAAGATTAAAAATTTGGAAATGAGAAAAATTACATGGTATTTATTGCCTTTATAATCCATATATCATGTCCTGCACCCAAACATCTTTCCGACTATGGTCTTATTTTGTGGTGGAGCTTTCTTGTTTCGTTTTGGGTTTTTTTGGTGTTTTTTGGGTTGGAGTTTCACTCTGTCGCCCAGGCTGGAGTGCGATGGCACACTCACCACCACCCCAGCATCAACCTGCTGGGCTCTGGCGATCCTTCTGCCTCAGCCTTCCAAGTAGCCAGAACTACAGGTGCGCTACCATGCACAACTAATTTTTTGATTTATTATAGAGAGGAGTTGCCCAGGCAGGTCTTGAACCCACTGGATCAGGCAATCCTCTTGCCTTGGCCGCCCAAAGTGCTGGGATTACAGGCTTGAGCAACCAGGCTCAGCCTTATACTGTTTTTTAATTTTTTTTAAATATATTTGCCTTATTTGCCCAAATAGGTTATGAACTTCTAAAGGAGTGTCTATTATATTTTTATTACATTCAATAATCAATAGATATTGGATATTGTGTTAAGTGAATTAAAAGTAAAGGCACATAATTTGTTCAAACACAAGAGGATAATTTAATATCTGAATTGTAGATATGAATCTTCATTGATGGGAAATGATTTCTCCCTATACCACAATTAGAAGAGGAGAAAGAGTGAGACACCTGTCATCCCAGCACTTTGGGAGGCTGACGCAGAAGGATTGCTTGAGCCCAGGAGTTTGAGACAAGCCTAGGCAACATAGCAAGACTTCGTCTCTACAAAAAATAAAAAACTTCACTGGGCCAAGAGACACAAACCTGTTGTCCCAGCTACTTAGGAGGCTGAGATGGAAGGTTCGACTGAGCCCAGGAGACTGAGGCTGTGGTGAGCTGTGATTGTGCCACTGCACTCCAGTCTGAGCAACAGAGTGAGATCACTGACTCAAAAAAAAGAAAAAAAGAAAAAGAAGAACTATCATATACCAATATAAAATATTTAAATTAGTTTTTAAAATAAAATTCCAAATTGAAGCAATTGTTAAACTATAGAATGTGTTACAGGGGATGGGGGTGGAACTTTGGAAATTCAGCTTCTTCTTAGGGATATTTTTCATTATCAAGGACAGTTTTGGTTTGGATTCTTTTAATGTTGTCTTAAAATAGAGTTATGGACTTCGTGACCCTTATTCAAGTCTCTCCTAGACAAGACCTATAAAGACAGGAGACAAAAGTGGAATTTCGTCTTTCTTTTCCTATTATAACATACCATATGGATACATCTAAGATTTATGAATTTTGGCATATGGAACTCAGATACTGAAAATCTATATATTTGGCAAAAACCAGGACTGGGAGAACTACTCCAGAAGAATATGTTTTAAAGATATTCTCATTTACCTGTTTACATCATCTAAAATTTATGATAGCTAAAAGGAATCCTCAAATAATTAAATCAAAACATATTATAACAATTTTGCTCCCAGCAACAATGCAGTAACTAGGGACACAGTTACCTTCTTACCTTAAGCAACTAGAAAGCCAGACAAAATATATGAAACATCTTTTCAGACAATTCAACAGGCAACCCAAGGCAGTGATCTCTGAAAGGGAGGCAAATAAGATGACCTCTGGCTTTGCCTGATCTTTTTGCCTGAGGAGAATTTTTAGGCCACAACACAAGCAGGGAAACTCAAACAGTAGCTTGAGGTCTCACTAAGTGGGGGAGATGTAGTTTTGATTTTAGGGTATCCAATGCAGCTAGAATTTGTGGGTAACATTACAAAAAGAAGTTACACAGAGAGAGCTCTTAACATCTTCAAATCCTATCAGATTTTGAGCACTGCTGTATGCCTGGTTTTATGGTAACTACCAAGGCCAGGGAAAGAACCACTAGAAAGGAGTGGGCAGAAGAGTCTCTGGAGCACCCAGGGTTTGGGAATAGTTTAGGTTATCCATTAATTAGAGGAAAGAGCAGAGAACATTGGTTAGACATCTCAGAAGGCTATTGCATAGACCAAATCAGCCCTACTCTTAATTTACCCTAACAAAACTTAAAAGCAAATCTCAAAAGCATCCAGCTAATTCTAAGTAGCTTAATTGTATACCAGAAAAAAATGTAAATATTTAAAAGAATATAGAAAAATCTAGGACACAAAAAATGTAAAATTTACTGTGTTCAACAGTAAATTAAATATTACCGGGTAAGCAAAGAAGTAGAGAAATTAATGCCTTCCAACCAGGACAGCAATCAAACCAAACAATAAAAACAGATCCAGAAATGACATAGATAATAAAATTAGCAGACAACAGAAAACAGCTATTATAAATATACTCCCTACATTTAAAAACATGATGAGAAAGATTTTTTTTTTTTTTTTGAGTTGGAGTCTCACTCTGTCACCCAGACTGGAGTGCAGTGGCCGCTCCCAGCCACTGCAGCCTCGACCTGCTGGGCTCCGGCGATCCTTCCACCTCAGCCTTCCAAGTAGCTGGAACTACAGGCGCGTGCTACCACACCCGGCTAATTTTTTTTTATTTATTGTAGAGATGAGGTCTCGCCAAGTTGCCCAGGCGGGTCTTGAACCCGCAGGCTCAGGCAATCCATTCACCTCAGCCTCCCAAAGCGCTGGAATACAGGCTGAGCCACCAAGCCCAGCTGATGAGAAAGATTTGTAAAATCTTTTAAAAATACAAACCAAACTCTACAAGATAAAAAATACAATATTTGAAACAAGAAATATACTGAATGAGATACACTTTAGATTAGACATTGAGAAAGAAAAGCACACCAAACTTGAAGATAGATTTTATCAAAAATAAAACATAGACACCAGGTGCAGTGACTAATGCCTATAATCCCAGCACTTTGGAAGGCAGAAGAGAGAGGATTGCCTGGGCCCAGGGGTTTAAGATCAGCCTGGGCAAGTGGCAAGACCTCCTCTCTACAAAAAAAAATAAAAACAAAAACAAAAAATTAGCCAGGTGTGGTGGCACACACCTGTAGTTCCTGCTACTTGGAAGGCTGAGGCAGAAAGATCACCTAAGCCCAGCAGGTCAAGTCTGCAGTAGCTGTGAGCATGCCACTGTACTCCAACCTGGGCAATAGAGTGAGACTCTCACTCAAAATAAATAAGTAAACAAACAAACAAAACACGGCAGAAAAATAAGTCTTAAGAAATATGAAAAGAGCATCAGTGACCTTTGGGGTGATAGTAAGCAGTCTAAGTTACATGTAATTGGTGTTCCAGAAGAGATACTCAACAAAAATAAGAAATTAATGACCAAGACTTTTTAAAGGCTGATAGCAGCTATAAAGCAAAAATCTAAAAAGCTCGGTACATTTCAGATTTTTTAAAGATGAATAAAACTACACCACAGCACAGCATAAACAAATTACTAAGGTGAACAGTAATAATAGGACAAATACAGGTGCGATGACAGACTTCTCATCAGAAACTATGGAAGAGAAAAATCTTTAAAGCACTGAAGGAAAAAAAACCTATCAAACTAGTTGATATATAATTCTATGTCCACCATAAAGTATCTTTCAAAAATTAGGTAAAGACTTTTTTCAGACATACCAAAAGTTGAGAGAATCATTGCCAATAGGTCTGTCCACAAAAAAATATTAAAGGAAATTATTCAGGCAGAAGGAAAATGATACCAGATAAAAATCTGGATGTAAAATATGGAAGAAAACAAACAATGGAAAAAACAAGTATGTTAGTAAATATGAAATATTTTTTTATTTTTTTAAATTACATTTAAAGTAATTTAATGTTTAAAGCAAAAATAGATGCCAGCTCAGGGGCTCAACCTGTAATCCCAGCACTTTGAGAGGCTGAGGTAAGCGGATTGCATGAGCCCACAGGTTCGAGACCAGCTTGGGCAACTTGGCGAGACCTCATCTCTACAATAAATAAAAAATCAGCTGGGCATGGTAGTGCATGCCTAAAATTCCAGCTATTTGGAAGACTGAGGGAGAAGGATCTCCAGAGCCTAGCAGTTCGCTGCTGGGGTGGCCATGAGTGTGCCACTACACTCTAGCCTGGGCAACAGAGTGAGACTCCTACTCAAAAAGAGAAAAGCAAAAATAATAATGATAGATTGTAGAATTTAGAATATATGTGGAAGTAAAACATATGAAAACAATAACACACAGTACAGGAGGAGGGCCTGACATTTATATGATAGTAAGACTCTTAAAATATATGTAAGGGGTATACAATTATTTGATGATAGATTGTGAGTTAAAAATTTATATTGTAAATCCACTAAAATAGAAAAACAACAATTATAGATAATATACCAGTAGTGGAGATGAAATAAAATTTAAAAATACTTGATCTAAAAGAAATAAAGAAAAGAGAGCAAATAATAGATAGGTACAAAGGAAATAAAATAACTTAAAAAGTGTTAAACAACATTAGTCATTAGCAAAATGTAAATTAAAACAACAATGAGGTACAACTACAAAGTTTCTCAAAAGACTAAAATCAAAAAGATTTACTCACAACACCAACTTTTGGTGAGTATGTGAATCAACTAGGAATAGCATATACTGCTGACGAAAATGCAAAATGATACAGTCATTTTATTTTTATTTTATTTTATTTATTTATCATTATATTTTTCAAGTCAGGGTCTCACTCATTTGCCCAGGTTGTTATGCAATGGCACGATCATGGCTCACGGCAGCCTCGCCTTCCTGGGCTCAGGTGATCCTTCCAAGTAGCTGTGACTACAGGCATGTGCCACCACACCCGGCTAAATTTTTGTATTTTTTGTAGATAACAGGGTCTTGCTATGTTGCCTAGGCTGGTCTCAAACTCCTGGGCTCAAGCAATCCTTCTACTTCAGCTTCCCAAAGTGCTGGGTCTACAGGTGTGGGCCACCATGTCCTGCTGATATAGCCACTTTAGAAAGGAATTTGGAAGTTTCTTATGAAGTTAATCAAACATATACCATACAACCTAGCAATTTCAATCCATATGTTCACACAAAGACTTTTACTAAAATGTTTACAGCAGCTTTAGTCATAATAGTCTCCAATTTAAAACAACCCAAATTTTCATCAACAGGTGAATGGATAAGTGGACTGTAAAACATCCATACAACAGAATACTATTCAGCAACAAGAAGAAACAAACTGGCCGGGCTCAGTAGCTCAGCCTGTAATCCCAGCATTTTAGGAGGCCGAGGCGAATGGATTACCTGAGCCTACAGATTCAAGACTAGCCCGGGCACCTTGGCAAGCCCTCGTCTCTACAATAAATCAAAAAATTAGCCAGATGTGGTAGTGTGCGCCTATAGTTCCAGCTACTGGAAAGGCTGAGAAGGAAGACTCGCTGGAGCCCAGCAGGCCAACGCTGGGTGCTTGTGAGTATGCCACTGCACTCCAGCCTGGTCGACAGAGTGAGACTACAACTCAGAAGAAAGAAGAAGAAACAAACTATCCATGTTTGTGAATCTCAAAAGCATTACATGAAATGTAAGAAGCCAGAGACAAAGAGCAATATGAATTTCCACCAATATGAAATTCTAGGAAATGCAGATTAATCTACGGTGACAAAAAACAGACAAGCAAGTGCGTGGGTCCAGAGGTGGAGTATGTGGGTATGGGTGGGAGGGAATGTGTGGTTTTATGCCACAAGGGCATCAGGAAACATTTTGGGACAATGATAATAACATCAAAACTTGTCAAATTGTACATTTTAAGTGTATGCAATTCATCATGCATGTAGTGCACTTCAATAAAGTTGACTTTAAAAACAGGATGAAAGAAAGGGGTAGATGGTAGTGTCAACATTTTATCAGTCAAAGGGATAGCATAATGCTTTTGAGATCCATCCACATTGTTAGGTGTATTGATAGTTTGTTTCTTTATTGTTGAGTAGTATTCTATTGTATGTGTGTCTCACAGTTTGTTTATCCGTTTACCTGCTGATGTCTATTAATTGTTACTGACTAGCAATTGCAAACCCAAGGAGTGCTGTCCACTTCCGAGGAACACAAACCAGGTTGTGTTCAATGCTCCTAATTTTTACAGGCCCGCTATAGTTTGTATAGCAATGTTTCTGACTATGGTTTTGTTTCAATAATTGTTCAGTACTTCCCGAGCACATTAATCTATAAACACTTTGAGAGGAGAGACTCTATCATATGACATTCTTACCAGAGCACTTAAAAAGAACAAAATGAGTTGTTTATTGAATGAATGAAGTGATCAAGTGAATAAATGAATGAACTAATAATGTGAATTTCTACAAAAATTTGTAATTCCAACACATCTATGTATATTATTTATTTATTGAATACAACTATGTATATTGTTTATTTATTAAATGAATAAATTTATAGATAAATAAATACCATTTTATAAATAATAAATAAATATCATTTTAAGCCATTTAGAAGCACTATTTATTTATTTAATGCGAGCAACCCCTTCGGGTCCCCTCTCACTGTGGGAGTTTTTCTGTCCTTTCAATAAATCCTGCTTTCAAAAAAAAGGAAATGCTATCTGTTCATCTTTATTTTATATCATTATTTTATTTTTGAGTTGGCATCTCACTCCATTGCCCAGGCTAGAGTGCAGTGACTTGCTCATGACCACCCCAGCGTCGATCTTCTGGGCTCCAGCTATCCTTCTGCCTCAGCCATCCAAGTAGCCAGAACCTACAGGCGAGTGCTACCACACCCGGCTAATTTTTTATTTATTGTAGAGACGAGATCTCACCAAGTTGCCAGGGCTGGTCTCAAACCCACGGGTTCAGGTAATCCACTCGCCTCAGCCTCCCAGAGTGCTGGGATTACAGGCTGAGCGACCAAGCCCGACCCTTTCATCTTTATATATTGTAAAACATAATTCACTTGAGTACCACAAATTCATAACTTTAAATAATTTATACACGATTTATCTTTGTATTCTTAAATATATATATGACCAAAAATAGTATAGCAACATGGTGACTATTGCCACCTTAATTTTATATGTTATTTCAAAGTTTTCAAATGGCTTTCATAAGCATGATCTCATTTTAAGTCATTTAGAAGCACTATTTTACCAATAGTAAAAAAAAAAAAAAATCCCAGACTCTATTAGTACACTGAAGGAAAATTTCTAGGAACTTTTTCTAGGTAACATTTTGTTAATCTGTTCTAAATTATGATAAGAGAGAGATCTCAACACAACTGCATTTCAAATTACAATCCAGAATTGTCGTCGTTTTTACAAATGTTCTCTTGGTTAGTCTGCATTGCAGATTATTTCTTTGCAATACACTGCAGTTCCTAACTGGCCATCAGCCCTCCCTCTGGAAACTCTCTGTTCCCTTAGCTGCTGTGACCTTCTTCTTCCGAGGATCTCCTCTCCTCCCTCTGGCCCATCGTTTCTGTTTCCTCCATAGGCTCATCCTCCTTCACCCACACTAACTGCTGACGTTGTCCAGGGTACCATTATTGGCCATTTTCCCTTGACATTCTACATGCCCTTCTTAGGAATCCACATGATACTAGAAGCTTCAACCCAAATAAAGCAGAAACCACCATCACCAACACCTGCCTCTCTCCTAAGCTTCACAAATACCTTGCTGACAGTCAAACCAGATCCCATCCAAACCTTTTTCTGTGGTCTTTCAGTTTCATCTATGAGCGTTTCCTTCCACTTGATGGACCAAGTCAGAAACTTGGGAGTCATTTCTAACATCTTCTTCCTCATATTCCCACATTCAGTCTCACCAAATGCTAATATTTCTATGTATTAAATATTTGTGAAGTTCTTCTCTGTATCAGACACAAATCTCACACGCATCATCAAATTCTCTTGAATGCTCCCTTATTTCCTAAGGCTCTGACGGAATCCCAGTCCAACCAACCTCTTGCCTTTGAAGTGCCAAGCATACAGCAGAATGCCACCTGCAAGCCCAGAGTTTTAATGGACTATGCTACTTCCAGACATGGCTGAAACACTGGGATCTGCCATCTACAGTGATGTCCTGTTGATAGGGCAGGAGAACCAATTCAGAAGTATATTAACGCTCTATGAGTAAAATCAGGAGACAGGCAGGTTCCAGGCAGATAAATTTGCCTTTCATCATCTTTTCATGGGCTATTCCCAAGTACAGTTTTTCCTTGTGTCCTGTGTGGAATACTTCAACAAGGGGAGCAATGCACTTGCCAACTGACTTGTTCTGGCCCTTCACAGATTGTTGAAAGTGGTGGCCATCAGGGTAGGACATCATTTGTCAATGCTTCACATCCAGACGTTATGGTGACTTATAACAGCACACTGTACAGAGTGTGGCATGTACTAAGCACTCAATAATGGAAGGTATTGTGGTGATACTATGACACTATGTAAACCAAGCAGGCGATACCATTATTCTTTTCCTTTCTTATGAAGCCCAAGCATTGGCTATAAAACTACATTTGTTATGCATAAGTTGATGTTTATACGTGTTATTAAATATATCACTTCTTAGCCTTTTGGCTAAGAGCAAGTATACATTTTATTAAATACAAACCAAACATAACTCTCATAAAAAAAAGTTTGGGGTGACAGTGAGACTCCAACTCAAAAAAAAAAAAAAAAAGAGAATAAATACACAACTTTAAAAAAAAAAAGTTTGGAATACACTCAAATGTTAATAATGATCTTTCTGTAGTGAGATTTTGTATTTTTGTTGGTGTATTATTTAATATATTTTTAATGAAATATACTCATTTCCTGTAATAACATATACTATATTTATAATTAAAATAAAACTATCAAACTTTAAAATACCTGTTATTGTGAAAGCAATAAGATTAATAAATGATAAATAGTAAAGAGTATTTTTAAAAAGCAAGGAAAATCAATTCTAATCTTAGTTGTTCAATGAAATGGTTGACGTTTAAGATAGCCTGAGCAGATTTATTGTACATTTTTATAAGAATTATTAGAAATGTAAAAAGATTATGTTAACATCATAGCTTCCTAAATAGCTTGAAGAACTTGAGGACCCCAGGGTTGAGAAATTCTAAAGATACTGAAGTCTAACATCTTACATAAAGTTTGAACCCTGCCTTTATTAATGGAAACCCACCTCACCCTGTTAAGAGCTAACATGCAACTTTGAGTCATTTCCAAAGAAATGTGTGTAAAACCTCAAAATAAGTGGTAATTTTTGTTGTTTTGAAAGCAAGAACCTACTTTAATAATAATATCCCTAAGACTTCAGATGTTTGAAGTTAATACAATGGCTGAGCATATTAAATAGGATACAGCTCAGATTCCCAAGATACAGACCTGTAGCTAGATGACTTTACTAGATTATCTCTAAATGAGGCTTCTGTCTCCACTTTCCATTCTAAGATTAACTAAACCAGCTAAAAGAATGACTGATAACAAGACTATCTGGATTAGACATTCTATACCAAAAAGCATTTTTGTGTGTATGGGTTTTCCCTATTTGAAAATTCTACCAGTTTGTCTTAGGGAGCTGAAATGTTGCTGAAAATAGATCCAAAGCTACTTAAACGTCACAGAATGACCGATGAATGAACAAGTTCCACGTTATCCACTGGTACTGAAAAAGCACCCTAAAGCGAGTCATAGCCAGCAAAATATGTGTTTCATCGCATTGTTTATCTTTTTGCATCAATACCCCCCACAATGGAATTTAGTGGTTTGGTGTCTCTTTTCTTCACTTTTCCTGCCTTAACCTGTTAACTTTACTTAATTCAGAACTTTATTTAATTCATAAACTGAAGCAGGACAGGTTCCTTCAAAAATCTGTCCCCCACACCAACCTGACAATAGGTCACTGCTGAGAGCTGAAGCCTGAGTTTGAGTCATCGTCCTGTAATCTCAGTGCATTTCACTTTCTTTCATCTTCTTGAATGAAAGAAAGGTAAATTCTGGCACTTACCAGTTGGTGAAATCACACATCCATAAAATAAAAGAAAATGAATAAACATTGAACCCTTTCCAATTCCTCAAGAAACAAAGGGAAACCACCCACAGAAAAGCTAAAATAGAATACAAAAGTTGTGAAACAAACTTAACAAACGCATACCTCTCAGAAATGTATAGGATCCTACAAACAGACTTTATTTTAAATACCTTTTTTGGGAGGCATTGTGGGAGTGTCCCGTCAGAAGGTCTCGGTGTCTGACCGACTCTGAGAGGGGTTGTTGGTTGAAGGAACAAATGTTTCAGGTTTGATCTAGCACATCCACACACTTCTGCCTGCCACTGAAAGTGCTCCCCTGGTGCCATTCCACGGCCTGAAACTTAAGAAGGTACTAATTTCCTCACCATTAAATTTTCATGAATGTTTGGTTTGCCATTTAAGGGATGGGGTACTCGGGTCAAAGGGTTATATTTTGGGATCGTGTTTTGAAATAAAACTGAACTGATCATGTAAGTCCTATTCAGAGCAGATCTGACTTCATACCACTCTGCATGTGCTTGCCTGTTTTGTTTTTAATACCAATCATTCTAGAACCTTTTCCTAATTACTTATATGAAGAGCAGTGTCAGTGAGTGCCCTCTTAGAAAGGTGAGAAATACCCAGCCACTAAACATACTTGGTAAATTAAATAAGTAAAGAAGATACTCCTACACCTGAAACTTCGGTTTAAGCAGCAAAGCTGTAACATATTAACTTAACAATCGATTTCCAATGAGGGGAAACCTGGGGACATTGGATTCATTTTCTCAGTTTCTTTGAAAATAAAACTTGGCTTAAGAGAAAAGTGTTGGAGATGGGGAAACACCCCTTATCAGCAAGAGTGCCTGAACAATGCATATTTGTATACCTAACCCTTAACTGTACCCCACAATTTTAAAATAAAAAAATATGTTTTTAAAAAAAGAGGAAAGGGCTATATTTCTGGGGAAATAAAACTTTTTTTCTTTCTAGTAATCTCTCATTTAGAATAATACACAAAAAAGGTTTCCATTACTGAAAAGAGAGAAAGGCACAAAAAACACTGAGATGTCATTTTGCAAAAGAGACTGCCTTTTAAAGACTAAGGACTCTGGCATTCTCTGGTTACTTCGGTGATAGCAGGCATGGCTGCACTGACCTTGGCAAGAGGAAGCAATGTTTTGAAATGGATCCTGGTGGCACATTTACACCGGAGTAGCTTTTGGCTCCACAAATTGATTTGTGCGCATATCTGACCCTTCTTGAATTATAGACTAGTTCACAGGTTTTAGCCAAGGCAGTGTGTAGCAGACTCCAACTTATGGCTTAAAATAAACCTCTGTAATGTTCACTTAGTTTTTCCCTATTCCAAGCACTAGATCTTAACTGGAATAGTAAGACAGAAAACAGCTGATAAAAGTACTTGTTAATGAACCAGGTTCATTAACTTGGGGATTTAAAAAGAAATTAAAAGTTTTTATTAATAAAGTTTTGTTGCAAATTATTGAATAATCTAGAGTGAGAACGATGTGCAATTTTCTTTATATTATCTTAAGTATAAATGTATAAAATAACTCTAAATACAGCAAGCCGGGCACAGTGGCTCATGTCTATAATCCCAGCACTTTGAGAGGCCAAGGTGAGAAGATTGCCTGAACTCGTGGGTTCAAGACCAGCCTGGGCAACTTGGTGAGACCTCATGTCTACATTAGATCAAAAAATTAGCCAGGCATGGTGGCGTGTGCCTGTAGTTCCAGCTACTTGGAAGGCTGAGGTGGAAGGATAGCCTAAGCCCAGCATGTCGAGGCTGCAGTGGGCAGTAACATGCCACTGTCCTCCAGCCTGGGTGACAAAATGAGACTCCAACTCAAAAAATAAAAATAAAAAAAAAAAACCTCACAGCAAACCTATAAATAAATTAACATAAGATGGCTTGTAAGTCTTGTATCCAGAAAATTATAAAAACAATACTAAAAAAACTGATGACAAATCAACAAGAAAAATAAGTTAATTAAACTATATTTAAATAAAAAATTACTATTCATTAGAAGACATTTCAAAGAAAACTAAAGGAAAGTGGAAGAAAATATTTGCACCTCACAAAGCACTTTCTAGGATTAATATAAAAAATAAAGAACTTCCGTATTGCAACAAGAAAAGGATAAACACCCCTACAGGGGAAAAAAAAATGATTTGAACAGATACTTCATACAAATGGCCTGTAACCCAATTTTTTAAAATAAGCAAATTTTATAGAAGAGGGAAATATATAGCCAATAAACATATGAAGAAAGTTCCACTTTCTTCTAAGGAAATGAAAATCAAGATCACTACAGGTCTGCAAGTATAGGTATCAAATTTCATCTATTTTTTCTGGCAAAATTAGTGAGTCTGACAATATCAAATGTTGGAGAATTAAAATAAATAGGATCTCTTATATGTGACTGATAGGAATAAAAATTAATGCAGCCATTTTGGAAAACAATCCAGCAATAGCCTGTAAAGTTGAACTCTTGCAAAACTCTGACTCAGCAAATTTACTGCTAAGAATACATACAAGGAACTTTTGCATGTGTTCACAGGAAGGCAAATATTATTCATATTAACAGCACTGTTCATGATAGAATAACAACAATGAAAACACTGAAAAATATGATCATCAATGTATAAATATATAAACTATGTAACGGTCACAATATATAAATTATGGAATATAATAATTTTGGAATCCTCACAAAACAAATTTTATATAGCAGTAAAGTGAGAAAATTGATAAGCTGATTCCAAAAAATTGATATGAAAATTACTTAGAACAGGAAAAACAACCTTGAAAAAGAAAACAAATAACTGGCAGAATTATGCTATCTAACTTCAAAAGACTTTAGTAGAAAGCTTCAGAGATCAGGAAATATTGTCATCAACACAGACAAATCACAGAAGATGGCTGGGCACGGTGGCTCACACCTATAATCCCAGCACTTTGGGAGGCTGAGGTAAGAGGATTGCCTGAGCCCGCAGCTTCGAGATCAGTCTGGGCAGCTTGGTGAGACCTCATCTCTACAATAAATCAAAACATTAGCTGGGCAGGGTGGCGTGTGCTTGTAGCTCCAGTTACTTGGAAGGCTGAGGCAGAAAGATCACCTGAGCCTGACAGGTCGAGGATGTGGTGGCCGGGAGCTTGCCACTTCTTCCAGTTTGGTTGGCAGAGTGAGACTCCGATTAAAAAAAAAAATCACAGAAGAGAGTGTTCAGAAATAGACCCACACATATATGGTCAAATGATTTTCAACAATGATACAAAGATAATTTAGCAGAGAAATTATCATCTTTTTAATAAATAGTGTTAGCACAATCTGTTTTCCATGTATTTAAAATACAATCTTCAGTCTGCATCTTATACCATACACAAAAATTTCCTCAAAAAGACCATAAACTCAAATGTAAAAACTAAAACTTTTAAAAGAAAATACAGAAAGCTATGGATGAGACAGAATTTTTATTTCCTTTGTTTTGTTTTGTTTTAGATAGAATACCAAATGTCCAATCCTTAAAAGAAAAAAATAATACGTTAGACTTTATTAAAATTAAAAGCACCTGCTTATCAAATGACTCTGTTAAGAGACTAAAAAGACAATTATAGATTGGGAGAAAATATTTGCAAATCATATATTTGATAAAGAGCTCATAACCAGAACATACATAACAACTCTCAAAAGTTAACAAGAAAATAAACAAACTCAATAAAAAAATGCAAAAGACTTAAATACTCAACCAAAGAAGATAACAATGGCAAATAAACATAAATAAAGATACTTGACGTAGTCATTAGGGAAATGTAAATTAAAATCACAGTGACATACCACTACATATTTATTAAAATGACAACAACAGACTATACCAAGTTTTGGAGAGGATGCTGAAGAACTAGAATTTTCATACAATCCTGGTAGGGAAGTAAAATGGTACATTTCGGGGGGGGAGGGGACCCCCGAAAAACTGGAATTATCTTTCGGAGGGTGGGACCCTTGCAGTACAGGCCTCCCCACTAGGTAAGTGTTCCAGAAACCCATCAGCATCAGTGCACCAGCTAGCATTGTTGTGTGAGGCTGTCTTCAGCTTCAGTGAAATTTTTTTGGAGATTCTTTCAACACATCTGCCCATTTCATGATGGGTGATTTATGAATGCACCTGCTCACACCGTACTGAGTGTTCAGCAGTTTGGGGCCAAAAATGGCATACCTGTATGCCCAACCCCCCCCCCCCCCCCAGTCACCAGATCTCACCCCAAGTGGCTTCCCTGGATGAAAAAAAATCCTCAAAGGGGAATGTTTTGCTCAAATGGAAGAAGTGAAACAAAAACATGACAGAAGCATTAAAAAGTCATCAAAACTGATGAGTTCAAAAACGGTTTTGAGCAATGGAAAAAGCGTCTCGGTGGTTGCATTGCTCAAACGGATAGTATTTTGAAAGTGACTGAAGTTTAAGCTTCTAAGAATAAATACACAATTAAAAGAAAAATAAGTTCCAGAGTTTTGGGGGGGTCCTCCCTCATACTTTGTAAAACAGTTTGGCAATGTCTTAGAAAGTTAAACATACATCTACCATATGACTTAGCCATCCTACTCTAATATATATATTCAAAAGAAATGAAAGCACATGTCTCTATAAGGACCTTTGCATAAATCTTTATATCAACCCAACTGTAAGCAATCAAAATGTCCATCAACAAGTAAACAAATTTCAATGCATCCTGCCAATGAAATGCTACTTTGTAGTAATACAGAATGAACTATTGATACACACAACATGTCTGAATGACAAAATAACTATGCTGAGTGAAAGAAGTCAAATTTTAAAATATTTAGAATTTAATTTATATAAAATTCTAGAAAACGCAGTGACAGAAAACAGTTCAGATGGAGGAAGGGAGAGAGAAAAATTACAAAAAAACACAAGGAAACTTTGAGATATGTTATTATCATGAATGTGTTCATGGTTTCATTGTATTATATATGGCAAACTCTTCGAGTTGTACATGAGTATGTGCAATTTACTGTATACTAATTTAATCTCAATAAAACTATTCAAATAGTTCTCACTCATAAGCAGAACTTGGACAATTATAATACTATAAGAAAGCGATTGGCAGCAGTGGGAAACTGTCAGGAGATGGGGTGTGGGATTGGCAGTTGAGGGAGACTGCTGGGGGGGAGAGGCATACCTCATCAACAAGGGTACCTGCATAATCAAGGTTTACATACCTAATCCTGAATTGTACCCACAGCTTTATAATAAGAGAAGAAAAAAGGAAAAAAATATTAAAATAAAATCCATATGTAGGCCAATATGAAAGTGTGTTAAAGATAAATAAAAAATTAATTACTTAATTAACCAACTTTTGTATATCTAATATCCAGAAAGAGAGAAACTAAGAGTGAAAAAGTAAAGAACAAATAGGAGAAGGGAAGCAAAGAATTAAGGAAGGAAAAAGGGAAGGAGAAAAAGAAGGAGAAAAAAAGGAAAAATACCTATAGATAGAAGCAACCTAAATATACACAACATGAATAAATCGCAAATTCTTTATACTAACTAAAAGAAGTCTGTCTCAAAAGGCTACATATAGTATGATTTCATGTATTTGACATTCTGGAAAAGGCAAAACGACTGACAGAAAACTTATCCGTAATTGCCAGGAGTTGGAGGAATTAGCCAAAAAGAGGCTTGAGATCATTTGAGGGGAGTAAGAGAATTATCTTGTATCTTGCCTTTAGAGGTTGTCACAGTAGTGTAGTTGTTTGCCAAAATTCATATAACTATACACTTAAAAGGTGAATTGATTGTATGTGCACTATCTCTCAATAAATTTGACTACAAAGAAAAATTAGAAAACTGACATTCCTTGGGTTAAACTTGGGTTGCAGTTATTTTTCTCTGCCTACATTGCATCTCTAAAAACTGAATTAATTGAAAACAGAAAAATTTAGAAAATTTTGTGTAATTTGAGGATTTCTAACTTTTCTTTAAAAAGATTTGCCAACACTGTACCAAATTCTTACATGGCAATAATCCTCCATAGCTAAATAGGCAGCTGCTTTCTCTACAGGTATGTGGTCAATCTTTGCCTGATGGCTTTACTTACAGGCTTTACTGCATATTGTCCCTGTCCAATCCCTAGAGATATTTAAGTTTAAGCCCCTACCCTATCAACTAACACCCTTACTACCATAATCTGTTCCCTAGCCATGAATAAATATGTCTTTAGGGATAAAACAGTCAAAGTGTGTGATGGCAAAAGAACCAGGGACGTTGGAACTGCTGGGGTCTCATACTACATAGTTAGTATACAGATCATAAGAACCTGGAGCAGAGGATTTGCAGTTTAAGATTAATACATAGGAAATTACAGCTGAGTGATCTTAAAGAGACAAAAATATAACTACATCCTGTGTGTTATTTCATTTCTCTCATGAGGGTCTTAATCACCAAAATTTAAGAATAGGGATCACATTGCAAACAAATTTTTATTTCTTTTTTTTTTTGAGTTGGAGTCTCACTCAGTCGCCCAGACTGGAGTGCAGTGACCGCTCCTGGCCACCGCAGCCTCGAGCTGCTGGGCTCCGGTGATCCTTCCACCTCAGCCCTCCAAGTAGCTGGAACTACAGGCGCACGCTACCACGCCTAGCTAATTTTTGATTTATTGTAAAGATGAGGTCTCGCCAAGTTGCCCAGGCGGGTCTTGAACCTGCGGGCTCAGGCAATCCACTCACCTCAGCCTCCCAAAGATGCGGGATTACAGGCTGAGCCACCAAGCCCGGCTCATATTTTTATTTCTAATAGTCACTGTGCTTCATACACAATAAGTCCATAATTGTTTGTTGGAAAGAAAATGAAGGAGACTAATAGATGAAAGATCCAAGCAGGGATGACCACAAGGGTGGGAAATCTCTGCAGCTGCACAGGGCTCCCAGACTAGAAGGACGCTGTGCTTGATTGAATGTTCCACGGCTACCATCTTGAAATTATTCATAGGTTTTGAACAAGGGGCCCTACTTTTATGTTGAGGTATATCTCGCAAATTATGTAACCAGAACTAAATCCATGAGCTTGTAGAGCCATCACTGAGCTTCCTTTAATGAAAAACAGTGAAGACTTCTGGCAAGGTGGCCACGGAACAGGTCAGACTGTGAGAGTCTCTGCAAAAGTGAGTGCCCATAAAGATTGCGTGAGTGGGTATGTGCCTGTGGGTGAGTGAAAGTCCATCTGAGTGGAGACTCGGGTTCATGCACCCAGGACTCTCCTCCAGAGGTGACTACAACCCCCCACCACCCTGAGATTGGAGCCACTGACACGCAAGATCATCTGCTGTTTGGGGGGCTCTCCTGAGAAGAGGCAGCAGAAAGCAGCCAAACTTCATCACCTGGCACTGGGACCACACCATCACCTGTGTCAGGAGAGCACTACAGCCCAGGATCTTGGAGAGAGAAGATCTGGAGACCTGGAGAGGAGCCCCACCATGGTGAGGAAGCACCGACTAGAGTCATTTTCTCAGTCCCGGGACCAGGCAGAGACCTGCATTGCACTGCCCAGCTCCATCCAACCTCCAACTTGGGACCTAGAGGTAATCTCATCAAACTCAGAGAGACAGACTCCCCTCCCCCATGCTGGATCAGACATAGGCAGCAAGCCTGGTGAGTTCAGATCTAACCAGCTCCCACAGTAGCCCATGGGGTGTCTGACCCACACTTAGAGCAACCCTATCAGCCTGTGCTGAGAACAGAGGGGAGGGATTGGAGATCAGAGATGAAAGGAAGTTGGACTTACAGGAATGACCTCGGGAGTTTGTTTTTTGTTGCTGTTGTTTGTTTGTCTGTTTGTTTTGCTTATTTTTTGTCTCCTCTTTTTTTCTGTTTTTGATTACGATTTTGTACTTGCTTTGTTTCTATTATTTTATTGATTTTTTTTTAGACTTTCTATTTGTGTATGGGTATTTTTGAGGGAGAGTACATCAGTAGGGTTTTTTTTTGTCAGTATGTGTGTTTATATGATTGTCTGTATGGTTTTATTTTTTTTAATCTTTTCTGTCTTTGTTTGTGTCTCATTTCATTTATCGTTGAAATTCATTCATTGGTGTGTCTGTTTTCCCTTCTTTTCTTCTCTCTCTCCACTTTCCTCTCATCCCCCTCCCTACTTTTTTTCATTCTTTTCCTTTTTCTCACTTCATTTTGCTTTCAGGGGGCAAACCCATATTCCCACTACATGGACAGATTGTAAGACAGTGGGATGTGGGTTCCAGGGGACCCACATACTAGTCAGCAGATACACAGATCAACAGATAGTTTCTAAATCACATCTACCCCCTCAATTAAATCTCAAAACTGAGCCGGGCTCAGTGGCTCAGCCTGTAATCCTGCACCTTTGGGAGGCTGAGGTGAGTGAATTGCCTGAGCCCATGGGTTTGAGACCTGCCTGGGCAGCGAGACCTCATCTCTACAATAAAAAAAAAAAAAAAAAAAAAATTCAGCCGGGTATAGTAGCACATGCCTGTAATTCTGGCTACTTGAAAGGCTGAGGTGGAAGGATCACCGGAGCCCAGCAGGTCGAGGTTGTGGTGGCCAGGAGTGACCACTGCACTCCAGTCTGGGCAACAGAGTGAGACTCCAACTCAAAAAAAAAAAAAAAAAATCTCAAAACTGCAAAAAACACAGCCCCCACCCACAGTCTAGCTCCAGAATTGAACAAAGCCAGAGGAACCACATAAGGAAGAATAGGAGATTAAGCAAACAGAAGTAAAAGCTATCCTCCCATTCCTGAACAACAGAATTAAAGATGAGGTTAAAAAAGGGGCGCAAAATTTACACAAATGAAGAAAAACCAAAAGAAGAATATAGGACTCACAGGCTCCTGGGTGGTCAGCCACTGAGAAAACAGACTTTGGAATGCAAACAATGAAGAGCCCCAAGAATGACCAGTCTCAAACCACAAACCCAGGTATCAAGACATTAATATAGAGAATAAATAGAATTGAGGAGAGACAAGAGGAAAGAATGAAGGAGTTGATAACTGAGATAACAGCAATAAAGAGCACAGTGAATGAAATAAGTGATAAACTGATCAGCATGGAAAGTAGAATCAACCAAGTAGAAGAAAGCATCTCAGAGTTTGAGGATCAAAATATGGAACTAACCGAAACTGTTAAAAACACAGAAAAAGAAGTTTAAAAAGACAGAACAAAACCTCTGAGAGATGAGTGATTATTTCAAGAGGTTGAAACTAAGATTAATTGGAATTACTGAGGCAGATACAGAGACAGAGACTACCCTGGAGCAAACATTCCATGAGATTATCCAAGAAAACTTCCCTCATCTCATCAGTGACGTGACCATTCAAGCACAAGAGATTCAGAGAACCCCTGCAAGACCACAAATAAGAAGACCAACTCCTAGACACATAGTAATTTGCCTCCACAAAATAGGTATAAAAAAAAAAATCCTAAAGGCTGAAAGAGAAAAAGGTCAGACTACCCACTGGGGAAGACTAATTAGAATAGCAGCAGACTTATCTACAGAAACACTTCAGGCTAGGAGAGCTTGGAGCCCAATCTTTCAAGTTCTCAAAGATAAACAATTTCAGCCAAGAATTACCTACCCGGCGAAGTTAAGCTTCATCAGTGATGGAGAATTAAAATCCTTCCCAGACAGTCAATTTCTAAGAGCTTACACTGCCTCCAGACCAGTGCTACAAGAAACACTGAAGAAAGTATTAAACACAGAGGAAAGGAAAGAATGACAATGCCCTTCCCAAGAATGCAGGAAAAAGACTGAAAACACACATGAATCAACCCAAAAATCAAAAGAGAGACAACAAACAAACAGCAGCAATTACAACAAACTGTATAAGGACCTCATGACAAGAATAAACCCTCACATCTCAATAATTAGCCTGAATGTGAATGGTCTAAATGCACCACTGAAAAGACATAGAATGGCAAAATGGATAAAATATCATGAGGCAACAGTATTATCTCCAAGAGATTCATCTCACCAGAAAAAAACACTCACAGACTCAAAGTCAGAGAATGGGAAACAAAATTTCAGGTGAATGGAACACAAAGAAAGCAGGAGTCACAATCTTAATATCAGACAAAATACTCTTTAAACTATCAAAAATTTTAAACGATATGGAAGGTCACTACATAATGATAAAAGGTTTAATCCATCAACAAGAAATAGCCATTTTTTTTGAGTTGGAGTCTCACTCAGTCGCCCAGACTGGAGTGCAGTGGCCGCTCCCGGCCACCACAGCCTTGACCTGTTGGGCTCTGGTGATCCTTCCACCTCAGCCTTCCAAGTAGCTGGAACTACAGGCGCGCGCTACCATGCCCAGCTAATTTTTTTGATTTATTGTAGAGATGAGGTCTCGCCAAGTTACCCAGGTGGGTCTCAAACCCATGGGCTCAGGCAATTCACTCACCTTGGCCTCCCAAAGTGTGGGATTACAGGCTGAGACGACCGAGCCCAGCCGAAATAGCCATTCTAAACAAAGGTGCACCCAACATATATATGCACCCAACATAGGAGCACCAACTTTCATAAAGCAGCTTCTGGGTAAACTTAAAAATGATACTAACTCTAACACTATCATAGCTGGGGACTTAAATACTCCACTCACAACCCTGGACAGATCATCAAGACAAAAAATCAACAAGGAGATCTGCCGGAGTTCAGCTCCAGCAGGTCAGGGTTTCCTGAAGAAGGGACGGCGTTGGCGCAGGAGAATAAACTTGGTCACTGGCTCTGCTGCAAGCAGGAAAACATGCTGATTTATTGTCTTTTCCAATTTCTTTTATACCCTAGATTTTGGCTTGAGACGAAAATATGTTTTTCGTTTTCAAGGCAATCAGTTTCAATTTAATGGACCAGATAGGCAATGTATCTTTGTTCATTCTGTTTTGATCTTAACACATTATCATCCTAAACATTAACTATAAATCTTATAAACTCCTAACATTTTTTAACGATTACCATTTCTTAATGTCCATACAAAACTTACTTATTTCTATAGCTATTACATTATAAATCACTACCAAGTTCTAAGCACTATAATTGTCACATAGATTAGCAAGTCACATCTGTGGCCTTCACACAGCAATTTGCAATGTTTTCAAGGTTTCTTAGCCTCAAGTTGGCCTGACTAGTTTTCCCTAATTTCACACCTGGTCCTTACAATCTGCGTCAATTATCCCCTGTTTTAGGGAAAATGAGCTTCTTCAATGTTTGTCAAACAAAGGGTCTCCAGGGCTCAAGTCACCTTTGTCACAATCCCTAACCAGAATTACAAGCCTCCTTAACAAAGGGAAGTAAAGGCAAGGGTGCTCTAATATTTATGTGATTGTTAATTTTTTAAGCATAATATACCAAATGTAGAAATTAAAAAATTGAGTAAATGTAACTTTTGCATTGGCATTCTTCCTAAAAATACAAACTGTAGCTTCTCAAATTTCTCCAATTAGTCGCCAATCAGAAGAAATAAAATCTTACAAGTAATTATCCACCCGCACATGATACTTGAAATCTCTATTGATAATTTCCTGGCAAGGTCAGTGAGTTTCCTGACAAACATTCAATCGAGCACTTTCTGGTTTTTTACAATTTTCCCAACTTCAATGTTTAATCAAGTGATTGTATAGGTTAATACCAGGAGGCCAGGGACATGGAAACCTAGGGAGAAATTCGAATGAAGGGAAGGAATTTTTCATGAATTCCTCTCTTGCCTTTTTATAAGGGGTAGTGGAGGTATGAGTGGAATTTTACTTTCCATCCTCGGACTCTACAGAAATTTTTGGCTGCACCAATAACAAAAGTAGAGGAAGCAAGGGTCTCAGCTGCCCAGGTTCGCTTTGTGACCCGGGGTCTTCAGCAGGCAGGCCTCCGTGGCTGGCTCCCAACAGAGATCCAGAATCTCAATGTGACGCTTGACCAAATGGACTTAATCAATACCTATAAAACATTCCACTCAACAATCACAGAATATACATTCTACTCATCAACACATAGAATGTATTCTAAGATCAACCAAATCCTTGACCATAACTCAAGCATAAATAAATTCCATAAGATTGAAATACTGTCATGCACCTTCTCAGACCACAGTAGAATAAAAATAAATACCAACACCAACAAAGTTCCCCCAGAACCCACAAAGACATGGATAATAAACAGCATGATGCTAAACAACTCCTGGGTCAACATGGAAATCAAAACAGAGATTAAAAGATACCTAGAAACAAATGAAAATGGAGAAACATCTTACCAAAACCTCTGGGATACCATGAAAACAGTACTAAGTGGGGAATTCATATCTCTATGAACATGCATGAAGAAAATGGAAAGATCACAAGTTAACAGCCTAAAAAGTCACCTAAGGGAGCTGGAAAAGCAAGGCCACCAAAACCCTAACTTCAGCAGAAGAATCCAGGTAACCAAAATAAAAGCCCAAATTCGGGACATAGAAGACAAAAAGATTCCTGATCAAAACCTCAAGTGTCCATGCCATAAGAGATAAGATAGACAAGTGGGACCTTATCAAACTACAAGCTTCTACAAAGCCAAAGAAACCATCAAGAGAGCAGAGAGACAGCCCACAGACTGGGGAAAAAATATTTGCCAACTGTGTGTCTGACAGAGGCCTAACATCTAGGATCTACAAGGAACTCAAACATGCCAAAAAGAAAAAAACAAACAGCCCCATTACAAAGTGGGCAAAAGACATGAATAGAGAGTTCTCAAAAGAAGACAAACAAGCAGCCAACAGATACATGAAAAATGCTCAGCCTCACTAGTCATCAAAGAAATGCAAATTAAAACTACACTGAGATACCACCTAACTCCAGTCAGGATGACTATCATCAGTAACTCAAAAAAACAATAGATGGTGGAAAGGATGTGGCAAAAAGGAATCACTTCTACACTGTTGGTGGGTGTGTAAACTAGTACAGTCTCTGTGGAAGAGAGTGTGGCGATTCCTAAAAGATGTAAAAATCGACCTTCTATACTATCCTGCAATCTCCCTATTGAGAATATACCCAGAAGAACTCAAATCACTCTATAAAAAAGATCCCTGCACACATATGTTTATAGCAGTATTGTTCACAGTAGCAAGAACATGGAACCAACTGTGTTGCCCATCAAAAGAGGACTGGAGAAAAAAAATGTGGTACATATACATGATGGAATACTACGCAGCCATAAAGAACAAAATCATGAACTTCATAGCAACCTGGAAGGACTTAGAGTCTATAATACTGAGTGATCTTTCACAGAAACAAAGAACTGAGTATCACATGTTCTCACTCATAAGTGGACCTTGAACAATTATCGTAATACTATAAGAAAAGGATTGGCAGTAGCGGAAAACTGCTGGGAGGGTGTGAGGAAGCAAGATTGGCAGTAGTAGTAATCTGCCTAGGGAAGCGAGGGGCACACCTTATCAACAAGGGTACCTGCATAGTGAACATGTATATACCTAACTCTGAATTGTACCCCACATCCTTAAAATGAAAAAATAAAAAGTTTTTTTAAAAGACCAAAAATACCAAAAAAAAAATCTTCGAAACAAAAAACTGGTTCTTTGAAAGAATAAACAAGATTAGTGGATCCCTAGCAAGACTGACCAAGAAAAAGAGAGAAAAAGCCCAAATAAACACCATCAGAAATGCAAAATATGAAGTCACAACTGACCCCAAAGAAATACAAAAGATTATCAGAGACTACTATGTACACTTGTATGGAAACAAACTCAAAAACCTAAAGGAAATGGAGGACTTTTTGACATCACACATCCTTTCCAGGCTGAAGCAAGAAGAAATCAAGACCCTAAATAAGCCAATAACAATCCAAGAAATTGATTATTTCATAAGAAAACTACCCACAAAAAAAAAAAAAAAACCCTGGACCAGAAGACTTTCCAGCAGAATTCTACAAAACATACAAGGAGGAACTGATACCAATTCTACTGAAAGTATTCCAGGCACTTGAGAAAGATCGAACTCTCCCCAAGTCATTTTATGAAGCTAACATCACATTGATACCCAAGTCAGGTAAAGATTCAACAAAGAAAGAGAACTACAGGCCAATATCCTTTATGAACATAGATGCTAAAATTCTCAACAAGATCCTAGCAAACTGGATCCAACAGCACATCTCAAAAATCATTCACCACAATCAAGTAGGCTTCATCCCTGGGATGCAGGGCTGGTTTAACATTTGCAAGACCATAAACATAATTAAGTACATTAACAGATGTAAAAACAAAAAACACATAGAGCCATCTATGAGAAACCCACAACCAGCATACTGCTAAACAGACAGAAGTTGGAACCATTTCCCTGAAAACCAGAATAAGACAAGGATGCCCGTTCTGACCCTCCTTTTCAAGAGTTTTAGAAGTCCTAACTAGGGCCATCAGACAAGAGAAAATCAGGAATGTCCAAATAGGAAAAGAGGAAATCAAGTTATCCCTCTTTGCAGACGACACAATTCTATACCTCGAAAACACAAGAGAATCTCTCAAAAACCTCCTTACACTGATAAAGAACTTTTTTGGTTTGGGGAAACTGCCAGGGGAGGACGGGGGCAGGACTGGCAGTAGTGGGAATCTGCCGGGGGTGGGAGGAGCACACCTCATCAACAAGGGTACATGAATAATGAACATCTGTATACCTAACCCTGCATTATACCTCACATCTTTAAAACTTAAAAAAGATTGAAAAATAGAAAGAAAGACAGTGAAGAGAACTGTTTTTTGACATGGTACATACATTTGACATTGTCATAAAGACCTAGGTGACACAGTGAAGCAAAATGTCGTTACATTACTTAGCTGTTGTATACTTAACTGTGTGTTGACAAGCCACAGCAGCAACAGATACACCAGATTGGAGGGTGGCGATCAAACTCCATGGCCATTTTTGAGTTTATGGATTAGAAAGCCCCTGAAGCAAAAAAAACAAAAAAAAAACCAAGAATCAAAAATAGTGCCTAGAACCTCAAAGTAAATCACAAGTAGCTGGTATGAAAAAGACCGCCATACAAGTGTCACTGACTTAAGCTATTAGCCTATATCCACAAACACAATTGTGAGAGGAAAGGTGCAGAGAGATAAAGACTTGTAGTTTAAATTCCTTAAATATTGCCTGATTCTTCATCTTCAAAATGTAAGAGAAGATCAGTATTGGAATGACGATACAAATTTTAAGTGCATCTTCCTACACTTGGAATACCTGCTTATCATTCTGGCTGTTCATCCCACCTGAGGCCTAAATACTTTTGCCTAAATCAAGAGATGGGTGATGACCACACTGAGGGCTTTCCTTCATGGCTATTTATAGTGAAGAGCTGTGACTATACAAGTCCAGATAAAATGTTATGTTAGAGAATACAGAAATAATAGGCATTAAGCAGGATTCTCCCAGGCCTGTCATGCCATAAGGTCACTCTAACTACAATATTATCACGCCATGATGCAGGCATCTTGTTAACCTTTAATAGCACTGATATACACTGTCAATAAAAACAACAATCCCAAAGACATTGCCAGACATGTATCAAGCACTGTTTTCTGTGCCAGGCACTGTATTAATCACTTAATTTGAAAACAAATTTTAGATCTACATCAGAAATATAATTTGTTAATACTATGTATTGGTAGCATAATGCTCTTGAAAATTGGGCTGTGTGAAATTGATTCTTTAATCTATTTTAAATTATCTTGATACAAATTGGAACAAATTTTGGTTGTTGGAGTGAAGGAAAGGGCAGTTCCGAAAGAATTAAGATAAATGAACAATGAGAAGAAAAACAAAAAATCGATGGCCATTTTAAATGTAGATAATGGAAAACTAAATTACATTTAAAGGCAACTTGGGTACGACATATAACTTCAAAACGAATACCGTCTTTTTTGTCTAATTAAAAAGGGATGACTTTGGTATGACAATTTCTTAACTTATTTCTCTCTGTACTAGGTAAGGTTGTTTATTGTAATAAATGTCAGACTAATTAAACAAATTTCAAGCATATATTTCACAAGTGACTCTGCCAACATATGTGAAGGTCAATGTGATTTGTACACATTACTTCAAGGGTTTTATGTATCTATCCAAAAACTTCTGCATAAAAAACCTTTAGAAAATGGACTGGGCGCCGTGGCTCAGACCTATTATCCCAGCGCTTTGGAAGGATGAGGTGAGAGGATTGCCTGAGTCTACGGTTTCGAGACCAGCCTGATTAGCTTGGTGAGACTTCATCTCTAGAGTAAATAAATAAATAAATAAAAGTAGCTGGGCATGGTGGTGTGTGCCTGTAGTTCCAGCTACTTGTAAGGCTGAGGCAGAAAGATCACCTGAGCCCAGTAGGTCGAGACAGCGGTGGCTGTGAGTGTGCCACTGCACTCCAGCCTGGGTGACAGAGTGAGACTCCAACTAAAAGAAAAAAAAAGAAAAACCTTTAGAAAATGTCAAATATTTTATATAGGTATGAATATGGCTTTTAAAGACAAATATAGTTATGTGTTGCTATCTTTACTTAATCAAAAGGCTATAAAGTTTATTTTTCTTTTTCAAAGTATTTTTTCTAAGAAATAATTAGGTTTCCAAAGATTTATGAACATTATGAAGTTCTTAAAAACAGTTGCTACAAAAAGTTAAGAGGTTAGAAGTAGCATGCCAAATGACTTATACTTAGTAATCGTGTGGACTATACTTAAAATTATGCTCACTTTCTTAAGCCTATGGTTAGTAGTCTCTAAAATATCTTTCCATACATTATGGGAATTTATATTACATAAATTGCAAATAAATCCTATGAAATATTACAATAAGTTGTAACACATTAAAATATTACCAGAAGTTATTTCCTAGTAATGAAATTCTTTCCACATCTATATAACTTTATTTATTTACTGATTATAAAAATAAATGCATACTGATGGTAAAAAAAAAAAATTAACAGTGAAAGAAAAAAGTAGGTCGGGCGTGGTGGCTCAGCCTGTAATCTCAGCACTTTGGGAGGTCAAGGCGAGACGACTGCCTAAACCCATGGGTTCTAGACCAGCCTGGGCAACTTGGTGAGACCTCATCTCTAAACTACAAAAAAAAACTAGCCGGACGTGGTGGTGTGCATCTGTAGTTCCAGCTACTCGGAAGGCTGAGGCAGAAGGATTGCCTAAGTCCAGCAGGTGGAGGCAGCGGTGGCCAGGAGCGTGCCGCTGCACTCCAGCCTGAGCTACAAGAATGACTCCAACTCAAAAAAAAAAAAAGAAAGAAAAGAAAAAGTATAAAGATGAAAGAAAAATTCCATGCACAGTAGGTTGATAAATTGCTCCCTTATTTCTCTATGCTCTTCAGTAATTTAATAATTTTCAGAAGTACATAGGTATTAATTTTCCAATCAAAATTAAAAATAATTGTGCACTAAAGGAAAATAAAATGCTACAAATTTGTAGGGAGTAAGAAAAATGAAGAGATATGGCAGCGCATGTTTTAGAAATAAACTCTTGACCATTTTCAGCAAAGTTGGGTTTTAGTCCCAACTCTTACATGTAATAGAATAGCTCTGTGACCTTCACCAATTGTCGCTAGCCTTCTCTGTGAGATATGACTGGGGGAGGCTTTCTGTCAACTTATTCTCTCAGCTCATTTATTTCTAGCTGCCCGTTCATTCAACCAATACCATAGAGAAGCCACATATGACAAGATTTTGCCACTGACTTTCTAGGATTCTTTAGTAAAATTATTTGTCAACTTGCTTTCAGGCAACCTGTCAAGACACATGTCTGACACATGTCCTAGCAAGGCTGTGAACATGCTCTGTATTTTTACTGATACTTTCATTTCCTCTGTACTGAACAGCTTTTACAAGAGGTGTGGTCAGAGTGGGCATCAGGCAGGGGGCTGCTGCAGCCCAGTGAGCATCAATGATGGCTAAACCAGAACAACAGCAGTGGACACTATGAGGGTAGATGAGCTCAAGACAAATTTGGAATCAGAGTAGTTGAGCCAACTGATGAATCCGAAGAGCAGTTGGAAGAGAGAGCCAAAAAAAAAAGCTTCAAAAATAACTCCCAGACCCATAGGTTTCAGTTACCTCACAGAACAAAGGCAGACATTGTAGTGTGTGGGAAGTGATAGATGATTAATGCTTAAATACATAAGATAATTTTACATAGAAAATAAAACAGACTAATAGGAAAGGGATCAGGAGAGGATGGGCAGATGATAGGAGAGGAGAGAAGGTATAGGTTTCAGACAGGAGACCAAGAAAGAATGGACCCGCTAAGTTGCATTTGAATTAAGACCTAAATGAGTTCCTTAAAATGGGTGGGAGTGGGAGGGAAGGAGCAGGATAATCATCTACACTATTTCAGGAGAACACATGAATATTGCAGAAATTCAAGAAATTTCCCTCAGATTCCACTTTAAAATTTACTAGGCAGCCACTTCTATACTAGCCTATCTTTATTCTATTTTTTTAAAACCAACAATACAATCAGTGATTCCTTATTAGATATTCAATCTGTTGTACTTTTCCAGTTCTGAAGAAATCGGTAGCAACCACATACAAGGATGTGGTTTGAACAACTTAGAATAAAGAAGATTTTGCCATGGATTTTCTAGGATTCTTTAGTCAAATTATTTGTCAACTTGCTTTCAGGCAACCTGTCAAGACACATGTCTGACTTACTCTACCAGATGCTGGGTAGGAAGCAGACTCCATTTACTACAGTGGGATATCCAGGTGGTTTTCTAAGGGAAGAGTCTTTGGGAAATAAGTCTTCTAATGTTATAATAATTTAGTCTTCTATATTGACATTAAAAGAATGTCTAAGAGTTGGATGGTTATGACTAACTACAGAGAGATTAACTTGAAAAAATTAAATAGCTCAGAAAAATACGGTGTTCTAACTGTAAAGCTGTTATGAGCTCCTACATCCAAAGTACACTGGGAAGCTGAGGGAAGACCCACTGACTGGAGATAGAAACTGGGCAGAGCCATGCTGTGGACTGATACTTCTAGGATTACCAAGGTGAAGGACACATAGACTAGGAAAGTCTTGGGTAAGTGGAAGAAGGTCCAATACTCAGAACAAAAGATCTCTATGTCAGACTTTTCTATATTAGGCAATTAAAATAGGCTTTTGAAAACAAAAAAATAATCGGCATTTTAATAATATGGCCCTGTGAAAGCTCTGAACTTTAGTAAATAAACAAATTGGCAGACACCAATGAATGGCAACTATCTGAAATAATCCAAACCTAAGGAATTCTGAATACCATAGAGGGCAGCTGACATTTTTGCTGGTCTCCTCTATATTTCTGCTCACTAGTTGATTGGAAAAGAAGAGACAATATTCAATAGAAGTGATAGGTGTCTTCTCTAGGGTAGGATTTATTTATTTATTTATTTTTGAGTTGGAGTCTCACTCTTGTTGCCCAGACTTCTGGGCTCAAAGAATCCTCCTGCCTTGTCCTCTCAAAGTGTTGGAATTACAGGGGTGAGCCAACATGCCTGACCATAGAGGGCTATCTTCTGAACTGAAGAATGTTAAGTCTCTCTGGCCTCTGCCCGCTAGATACCAATAGCACCAGCTTCCAAGCTCCAACAACCAAAATTGTCTCAAGGCGTTGCCAAATGTCCCCTGGAGAACAAAAGCATCAACAGTTGAGAACCTCTGCTTTGAATGATGTGTTACTAAATATACCATAAAATCAAAGAGCTACATATTGCTGAATTCTTTACCATTGAAAGAATTAAAACACAGGAAAGACCTGAGGCAGAAGATACAAGTCACTAACCCTCAAACTGGGCTATTTTATTTATTCCATACCGCTTTGCTAATCATATATTAAATCTTAGGAAACCGTATATTGAATCCTGAGTTCTGTGAGCCATTCTAGCAGATACTGAGAAGAAGGTAGTATGAACCTTCAATTTATAGCTAGCCAGTCTAAAGCATAGGTGACAACCTGGACTTGCCATTATCATCTCAAGTGGGAATATTTTTATGAGATGGAGTCCTTAGTCCATGAAACTGGATGCTATCTCCAGGTAGGTAATGTCAGAATTGAGCTGAATTATAGGATACCCAGTAGGTGTCTGTCAAACTGAATTGAATTGATCTGGGAAAAACCCCTAAACATTTGGTGACTAGAAGTATTGACTTGTAGTAGTAGATAGAGGAAGAAGGGTTTGTCTTTTCCCCTTTAGTGTATCAAGGACCAGTCAAAAAGTGTAATATGTATTAGGTTATTTAATCTTCATCTCAAATAAATTGAGTAAGAACAATCACTAAGCTCATTTTACAGAAGAAAATGAAGGTCAAAGTCAAGTGGCAAACTCTGGATTTGGAACCAGTAGTCTGACTCTGACTCTAATGCTTTTAACCACCTATGATTATATGGCCATGGGTCAGATGCCTGCAATCATCCAATTTTGTCTGTACCTGGGTATGACAAAGCATGTGGTCCCTATAGCAGGAGCTGATAATAGGGCCACATCATCTGCAATGACTTAGGAATGTGGCAGAAAACTATGTTTGACCTGCCTAACAAAATAGCTATCTGACCTGGCAACAAAGTCTACCTCAGATGTGAAGTGACTAATAACTGGTTAACAAAAATATATTTGCTGTATCATGAAAGGACCCAAAAAACCCCCAAAAAACAGAAAAGCTAGGGCCAAGCTTTCCCTTTAAGCAAAAAATTATATCAGATTATATTGGATATACTGGATCCAGGATTTTATTAAACAAATTGAGTAAGGAAAACTCTGCCTATTCTTTTAAATGTCAACATTCTCATTATTTAGATTATTTATTTGAATAATCTCTCAGTGACTAAAATATACTTTATACTTTGAAATCCATTTTATTATATTTATCTTATTTTTTTGCAGAAAAGTATCTATGTTAGAGAGTTTCTACTTCCAAAGTACATCTTTCTATTGCCTTTACCAATGAGATACAGCTTTTCTAATCTTAAATACCTACATCATATTCCAGTTCCTTGCAAAGCATGTGGATATGTTTCCAGTTTCCAAGTTCTTCTGGAATTCAGAATTATATAAGAAGAGCTAGTTTACTTTAATTTTGGTTTCTTTATTGGCAAACTTTTTTCTACTGCCTGAGTGTTTATTTTTTTAAAAAAATAACTTGTAATTAATACATTTTTAAGAATGTTGTTGCAATGTTTTCAGTTTTAATGCTTTTTACTGGAATTTGTGAGCCTTTCTTATCTGCATACTTTGGACATTTTCAATGCAGGGTCATTTTCTTCCATTCTATCTTTAATATTTTTCTGTTTGTTATCTTTGTGGACTCCTTACACAACTTAAATTTCTTAGACTTAACTTCTAACTCCATTCTCTGTCCTCTATATCCATTACTTTCTTTTATCAGCCCTCTTCCTTTTACTCTATGTCCTGGGAAATCTTCTCGTTTGTTCTCCATGTGAGTGCACTGCAGTATGGAGTTTGCTTATTACTCCCTCAACATGGGTGTCTTGTTATTTCTGTATTGCTTGACTTTCTTGTCACTCTTCACTATCCTTCCAATATCTATTTCCATCTCATCCTAGTGACTTGTCATTTTGGCCTGCTCTCTCTTAGTGGCTGTGGCTCTTTTTTTATAACAACCATATTCTTCTTGTATGCTACTCTTTTTATAGACCTCATTGATACCTTTTTATAATTTTTCATTCCTGGACAATGAGACACAGGTTCCGATTTGGCATTTTCATGAGGATGGCTAATGTTTTTGGAGGCACCAGAGTGCTGGTTTTTGCTTCCCCAAAAAATGTGCTTTGTAAAGAGATGGTAGTTTTAAGAAAATGACTATTCAAGAAGGTTGTATTTGATGTGAGACTAGCTGTGAGTAATTGTACCTGGAAAGATCTAGTTTGCAAAATAAAATATCATCTGCTTAATAGACCCTGTATATACAGTAATTTGTAGGTTGTAGATTATAGTTTTTCATGATTTTTTTATCTTTCCAAACAGTGAAAGAAGCAAGTGACTCAGGGGAAGAAGATCTCATTCCAGTTCATTAGAGTCATTTCAAGAGAAATCTGGCAAATACTGGGATTTAAAAAAAATTATTTACCGGTCAGGCTTGGTGGCTCAGCCTGTAATCCCAGCACTTTGGGAAGCTGAGGAGAGTGGATTGCCTGAGCCTGTGGGTTTGAGATCCACCCGGGCAACTTGGTGAGACCTCATCTCTACAATAAATCAAAAACCAGCCAGGCGTGGTAGCATTGCCTGTAGTTCCAGCTACTTGGAAGGCTGAGGTGGAAGGATCGTCAGAGACCAGCAGGTTGAGGCTGCAGTGGCCAGGAGTGTGCCACTGCCTTGCAGCCTGGGTGACAGAGTGAGATTCCAACTCGAAAATATATATGTATATATTTATTTACCAGTTACAGATTTAAGGATCGAAATTTACCAGGTAACAGAAAACAAAATAAAATAAAATTGGACTCTATGATGCACTTTTTCTTGTTCATTAACAAAAATATTTAGTAATTTTAGTTTTCATTTGTAAAAGTAAAACAAATTTTTAAAATTAAAAATTTGTATAACAAATTTTTAAAATTAAAAATTTGTATTTGCAAAGTTAAAAACATCATTTAAAATGTGGAAAATGCATCAAAGTAGAAAGAAAAAATTATCCATGATCTTATCATCCAAACACATTGACCACCATTAACATTGTGTAGATTTCTTTCTAGTTTTTTTAAGTATATAGTCTTAATTTATAGTTTTTAATGTATAGATTAGCAGGGAGGTTTATTTTATATATATTTTATCTATGTATACGTGTATATATATATACACTATGTATACACACACAATGTTTCAGTATTCTACTTTTCCAGCTAAAATTATATTAATTGCATATAAAATATGTTCGTAAACATTTTTTTTTTAATTGGAGTCTCACTCAGTCGCCCGGGCTAGAGTTCAGGGGCACACTCACAGCCATCCCAGCCTCGACCTGCAGGGCTCTGGTGATCCTTCCGCCTCAGCCTTCCAAGTAGCCGGAACTACAGGCACACGCTACCACGCTCCGCTAATTTTTGATTTATTGTACAGACGAGGTCTCACCGAGTTGCCCGACTGGTCTTGAACCTGCGGGCTCAGGCAACCCACTCGCCTCGGCCTCCCAAAGTGCTGGAATTACAGGCTGAGCCACCAAGCCCGGCCCATAAACATTTTTAATGATACATTAAATTGCATCAACATGATGTACCATGGCTACTTAGGTTCATTCTCATGACTCATCATTAAAGAAACCCTACCATAAATATTTATAATAACTTTCTTACTATAGAGTTCCAAAACTGTATTGAATCAAAGGGCATAAACATTTAAAATATCTTGCATATAGTTTTACGAAACTGTTAAACCAACTTAATAAACCAATCAGCAAAACAAAACACTTGTCTCATCTTGTTCTTATCAATATTGGCTATTTTTGTTAGTTTTATTTTTTGGTTGGTCTAATTTTTAAATGTATTTTGAATATCAGTAAGGTCTAGTTTTAAATATATTTGCATACTGGTTACATTTCTTCTTTAGGAAAATACTATGACTATTGGCAGTGTGTCTTTAAAAGATAGATATGCCCAAATAGAAGAAAAATATCTAACATATCAAGGCAACGTTGAAAGGTTATGATCATTCCAAAAAGTAGAATTTCTAATTTTACCATTCTCAAGAACTTTTATTCTCATGTCTCATACTCTGCCCCACATAGCCATTATTTTTTAGTTAAACCAAACAATTTGCTGTTTCTCATATAGGTTATATTCTTTCAATCCCTTGACTTTGTACATGCTATCTCTTTGCCTGGAATGTCTTTTGCCTAGCCCCAAATGCATACATGCACATACACACACACACACACACACACACACACACACACACACACACACACACACACACACACAGGCACACAGGCCCCAATAGTACCTCATTGTTGTCTCTTTCATAATAGCACCTAACATCCTACATCACAATTATTAATATTCTTATTAGCCTTCCCCTCTAGCTCTAGCTCATGGGGTTTCTTCTTCTTTTTTTGAGCTGGAGTCTCTCTCTGTCACCCAGACTGGAGTGTAGTGGCTGCTCCCAGCCACTGTAGCCTCGTCCTGCTGGGTTCCAGTGATCCTTCTGCCTCAGTCATCCAAGTAGCTGGAACTACAGGCGCACGCTACCACACCCGGCTCATTTTTTGATTTATTGTAGAGATGAGGTCTCGCCAAGTTGCCCAGGCGGGTCTCGAACCCACAGGGTCAGGCAATCCACTCACCTCAGCCTCCCAAAGCGCTGGGATTACAGGCTGAGCCACCAAGCCCGGCTCCATGGAGTTTCTTGAGAGAAGGCCACCTTATCTTTGATCTCCAAGTTCCACAGCATGTATCACAGTAAGGGAGAAAAATAAGAGTGCCTTAAATAGTTTCATTAAATAGGGACAGCATTGGATGATCCAGTTTCCTTCAGAGCTGTAAAGCTGAGTGCCATTCTCAGTTATTGCCATGACTTTGAGGGGCAGCCTGTTTGAGTAGAAAGACTATAAACTTCAGAGTCAGCCAGACTTGTATTCAAACTCCCAGCTCTGCCATTCACAGGCTCAATGTCTTGGGAGAAACTGCCTAATGTCTTTGAGACTCTGGTAAGACTATTTCCATATAATAAATATTAGCAAATCAAAACATTGATTTTTACATATACACATATTTTTTGCATCATCAAGGCAAAGAGACAAGGCCAATTGTACTACACATATTCCTGCCACATAGGCAAGAATGTTACTTTTAAGTAAATCTTAGGAATAAGATGTAATCACAATTTAGAAAAAGAAATTTTATATTCTCCAAAGGCAGGAGAAATAAAGTTCTCTGTAAAATAATACATGACCTAATCATCTACTACATAATTTTCTGTTTGTCCCATTAATATTGCTGAAGGTATTTAGGGACCTGAAATTACTATAAATAAAAGTACCACTCTACCTGATGAAAGAGGAAAAGAACTTTTGGAACATGCTCTACTTTCCATTTTAAAAAATATATTCATTTAGGCTACACTAAAGAAACATTTGAAGCCGGGCTCGGTGACTCAGACTGTATGTAATCCCGTGCTTCGGGAGGCTGAGGTTAGAGGATTGCCTGAGCCCGCAGGTTCGAGACCCACCTGGGCAACTTGGAGAGACCTCATCTCTACAATAAATCAAAAAATTAGCCGGGCGTGGAGAGCGTGCGCCTGTAGTTCCAGCTATCTGGAAGGCTGAGGCGGAAGGATTGCCAGAGCCCAACAGGTCGAGGCTGCAGTGGCTGGGAGCAGCCACTGCATTCCAGTCTGGGCGACAGAGTGAGACTCCAACTCAAAAAAAAAAAAGAAAGGAACATTTGAAATCTGCCCAGTTGAAAATCAGATTTAAACTGGTGATACGTTCAGCACAAGGGTGTGCTCACACACACATGCACAGACCTGCTTGTGCACACACACGCACACACCAGAAACCCCTGAAATATGTCTTCTAGTTATAACACAACCACAGTTCATACATGCCTTCTATGTTCCTTCTGTAAGGCTAAAAGGCATTTTGTATCCATCTGCCAACCAGATTAACCCAGGAAAAGAGTCACAAAGACGACGTGATTGAGGATGACACAAGTATTTGTGCAGAATGTATTTGCCAAGATCTTTTTCTTTCTACCCCTACCCCAAGCCTCACTGCAAGCTGTTTTTAAGTCCCACATGCTGCAATTTTCCCTTCAAACGACAGCTCAGACTATCTCTCCCAGGATTTTATAGTCCCAGGCCTCATTCCATACAATTCTGCATGATTAAATGTAGCATGTGAAAGTCCCTTGTAGGATGCTAGGCACCAAAGCCTGCTCAATATGTAACTGTTTCATTACTACATTTCCAATCCCTCAGAGAATTCACCAAATCACCCTCCACATGGACAGTTCCCTCCCCCAGATGGTCAAAGTTGCTGCCCCAAGGAGGGTTTCTGAGATGCTGAGAAGCACCCAGGATTTTTCCATTTCAGAGGGTTCTAGAATTCTAAAATATGAAGAAATGCCAATATAGATTGTCAAATATAATCTAGCAAATAATATTACCTTTTTAAATGTTTACATCTAATAAAAAGAATGATTTAAAATGCAATATATTCCATGGACAGTGTAGCCCAGAAATGCAACAGTAGCTTAAAATGCATGTTACATGTCCTCTTCCTAATCTGTTCGTTGCGTTTCTGTCTATGTGTACAGCCTCATTTGGAAATGACATTTGAATTATCATTTTCACGTCCTTTGAAATGTAAACTCCTCATTTAAAGGCCTTACTCCTATCCTTGTCATAGTGCTTGCCTCCACCCATTTATGGCAAGGAAAGCACAAGTAAGAAATGAAGCAAACGGGTTAAGACTTGCCCTGAAAAGAGGTGAGAAAGAGAAGCTTAGAGAAGCCAAATGAAGCCATTGTAGCGGGATCTACTTATGAGTTGAACTGAGAGGAATTTCTCTCCACAGCCCCCTGGCAACTCATTCACTGTTGCCAAGGAGGCCTTGACCCCTGCTTGGATAAGCAGAGTCCCACACCAGCCTCCCAGGAGGGTGAACTGGAATGGGAGCCCTGACAACCAAGCCAATGAATTAGCAGAGTATGACTAGAATAATGTTCCCCAGACAGCTCTGGCAAAAGTGAGCTATTCCTCCTGCAGAGAGGCATTAAGAGTTTATAACTTTTAAACTGAGGCTCTTTTTCTGAAGTAATTACAAGGCACCAATGAACACTGAACACTGGGTACTATTTTAAATGATGAACTATTTTAATTGCAAGAGAAATAAACAAAAAGAAACTCAAAGTGATTACTATAATGACAGACCAAAGAAAACCAACACCACAGTAGGACATTGATAACTAGAGACTGCAGGTTAAAGTATAACATTAAATATACACCAGGATATGATCTACCCATGCTATTGTGGAATTGTAGGCTTCATGACAAGGTGATTGTTTTGTGAGTTATTAAATTATAGAAAAAAGTGATACATGCATAACTAGTATGGGGAAAGGCCCCATGATGTAGAAAAAGAGCACAGGCTTTGGTCGCCTTCTCATCTTCTATCCCCGCTTAACCCCCTGCATTCTGGCTTCTGTCCCGTCCCTCTAGCTTTTGCCGACAATGAAAACTCATTTTCGGTCTTGTCTTACTTAATCTCTCTCCATAGCATTTAACTCTGTGGACAACGTTCTTTTTTCCTGAAATACTCTCATTGTTGGCTTCCTGTAGATCAACTTTTTTATGATTGTCATTCGATCACCTTATCCACTCCTTCTCAGTCTTCGCGTAAGTTCTTTCTTTCTTCTTGGTACCTTCAGCGTTGTTAGTAATAGTGCTATTGCAGGCTCTTTTTCTGTTCTTTCTCAATGTACATTATCTCCCTAATGATGTCGTCCATTCCAAATGACTTCAAGTGCTTTCTCCTTGTTAAAGGACTTCCTGATCCCTACCTCCGAGCCAGATCTTTCTCCTGAGCTTCAGACCTCTAGAGCCAACTGCGTGCCAGTTTCAATCAATGATCTATTACTGTATATCAAACCATCCCCAGAATAGTGACTTCAATCAGTGATAATTATTTACTTTACTTATGAATCTGGATGTTATCTGAGCAAGGAATTTCTCACTCAGGGTCTCTCATGCAGCTGTAGTTTGACAGTGACTGGGGCTGAGATGAATTATCTTAAGGTCTTCTTCACTCAAATGTCTTTCATGCCACAATATCTACATTCAGGTGCCCCATAGGCACACAGTGGTTATCATGTCCAATACTGATCTCATGACCCATTCTCCTGCATAGGTGTCTCTCCCTAACGTTCACTCAGTCCCATGTATCCTAGGACTTGGCCCCTTCCTCAGTGGGAAATCCAGGTCATCCTCACTACTTTCCAGTCATCTCATCACTCAGCAAGTTGAGTCATTAGGGTGGATTCACTTGAGGTACAGATAGGTGCCATTGCCTGAACACACACTGCAAAGGAGTTATGGGTTTGGGCAGCTGGACCACCTGTCTGCTCATGGGGTTTACAAGGAGCTGCCACAATTGCCACCTACAAACAGTTAATGGTAGAAGAAACATCCCAGGCCTAGTCCATAATGGGTTGATGTGACTTATTGCCTCTAGCCAGAAATAGTCTGCTGTTGCATAACATCCCTATTTGGGGTAGCCCCAAAGAAAAGAGGTGAAGGGAAATCCTCTCGGGCAAAACTATGAGCAACACACTTGATTGTCCACTTCAGATGAGGGGGAAAAAAGACCGAATCCTTAAATATAAATTAGCTTCTAAGCAGTAGTGAATGCCTTGACCATTTGACAGAAGAAGAAACAAAATTTTGAAGGTCAGAGAAGAGAAAGTCTGGAAAAGAAGCTTGTGAACCAACCTATGGAAAGAAACACAAAGTAGATTTCACATTAACATTCTACTGTAAAGTCGGGTGCTGTGGCTCATGCTTATAATCCCAGCACTGTGGGAGGCGGAGGCGAGAGGATTATCTGAGCCCAGGGTTTGAGGCCAGTCTGGGCAACTTGGCGAGACCTCTACAATAAATCAAAAAAAAAAAAAAAAAGCTGGAACGCCTGTGGTTCCAGCTACTTAGAAAGCTAAGGCAGAAGGATCACCTGAGCCCAGCAGGTTGAGGCTGTGGTGGCTGTGAACATGCCACTGTACTCCAGCCTAGGCAACAGAATGACTACAATTCAAAAAAAAAAAAATTCCACTGCAGAGGAGACTCTCAACAACCATGTGTTCTCAAGATGATCCATTCTGTGACCCTTTGCTAGTCCCTCCTTACCTACCCAAGTGCTTGTGCAGCAAAGCCCATAAACATTATCCCTTGTGTTGCAATGGAGGATATGCATGGTCCAACAATATGGGCTCCCACTCAGAAAAGATAACTCAGTTACTGCCAATGCTGAATTCCCAACCTGTTAGTAGTGGTGTCCGATGCCAAATCCTTGATACAGCATAAATCCAAGCAAGTCATCTGGTAGAATATTAATGCTACCAGAACCATCTATCTTGACAGGGATAACCATGTGTTCTTGCCAGAATTAACACATACTCTGAGTATGGATTTTGCTTTTCTTCCTGCATCCTCTATCAGTACCACCATCCAAGGACTGAACAGTATTTGATCTATCATTATGATGCTCCCTACAATATTAACTAAGACCATGGTACCATTTTCTAGCAAAGGAAGTGCACCAATATGCTCATTATCATGAGACCCACTGGTCTTCCCATTTACGCTACAGCTCAGAAACATCTAAAATGATGGAGTAGCCTGATAAATGCTCATTTAAGGAACTAGCTCAGGGACAAAACCCTTTGGGTCTTAAAATGTCCTTCAGGATATGGAATATGTATGAAAGTGATAGCTGATATATGATTCTCTGCCCAATAGTTAAAATTCACGGACCCAGGAACTAAAGGGTGGTATATGATTGACCCTGCTTATTAGAACTCTCAGTGGAAGACTACAAAAATGTGTGCTGTTTGGCTCTGAAAACTCATGTTTTTCTGGATTAAACATCTCATTTCTTGAAGTAGGGTGATATTTCTACCAAGAAATACAGTGGTGTCTCTAATGATCTAGAAGCTAAAATTGCCAACGGATTACTTTGGGTTCCTCAAGCAAAGAAAGGAATTACTGTTTGGCACAGGTCATAGACCATGATTTGCTTAAGGAGCTAGGATTACTGTAAAATAGGAACAAGGAACATGTCTAAAATCCAGGGGGTTTCCTAAGGCACCTCTTAGAACTTTTGTGTCTGACACTAGCAAATGAGTAGCAAATAACCAAAAAAAAAGAAAAGGCATATAAAACCCTTCAAATGAAGATCTGGGTCATCTCACCAAGGGAACGATAAACAATCAAAATGGAATTATACCAGTATATGGATATATCCTCCTTTATTTAACTAATCCTTTATTGTTGAGCCTTTAACGTCTGTATCATACAAAGTCCAGATTGAGACAAAAACTATGATCGTTATTTGAACAGGGAACGTTTAATATCCCCCAAATTTACTACTAAAAAGTATAAAAGGGGAACTCTAAGGGGTCCCCAGGCCTCACAAGTTAAAGAGCAGCTGATATTTCTAGACCGAGAAAGAGAGACAATAAGGAAATTGACTAGGAAGAACCCTCCTTGTCCCGAGCTGAGATGAAAAGAGACAATAGCTACCACAGACAGCCTGCAGTAGCAAAGAAACTTGCCTAAGCACACAGGCTGGCACCGGTCTGTAAGAGCTACGTGTCATCACTGGTGGGTGTGGGTGGAAACTGGTCTGCAGGAATGACCTTCCTTTGCTGGATGCTGTGGTTGGGCTAGAACTGGTCTGTAGAAGTGGTCTGTCATTGCTGTGGGGTTTGAATAGGCTGAAGTTGTTCTCACTGCTGGTAGGGAAAGCTGGCCTGCAGGTGCAGCTGGAGACTTTATTGTTCTGCAGGGTCCCTCCAGTACTCTGAATATCCTGCCAGCTGACAAAAGAGAAATCTCTATCGGGTCCAGCTCCAATAACAAAAAAGTGTGGACTGGGGGCTCCGAGACAATAAACTGATATTGTGATACAATGAATATTGTAGATTTTCATTGTTATAAATAAATTACCCAAATTCACATAATTCTTTATGGTTATCTTCTGATTACTTTCCTTAAGACAGATTCTGAAAGGTAGAATTAATGAATCAAAATATTCAAACACTAAAAAAACTTTGGATATATAATAATTTAAAAATTTCTCCATGGCTGACGTGGTGGCTCATGCCTGTAATCCCAGCACTTTGGGAGGATTATCACTTGAGGCCAGGAATTTGAGACCAGCCTGGGCAGCATAGAGAGACCCTGTCTCTATCAAATAAAATTGTTAATTAATTAATTCTCCAAAAAGGCTGCGCCAATCTACATTCGCCCCTGCAAAGTATGAATATATGACGGCTAAGCACAATCTGGGCAATGTTAGGAGGGTGATTTGCTAGAACAAATTCTCAGACAGTGAGTGATCTTAGCTGACTGTCCAGTTTAGCTGACTTCTGTCCTCCACTCATTTCCTGTATAGCCTTTCTTTAAAGTGATTTTAGTTTGTTTATTAAAATGGCTCTAAAAGCAGAGATAAGTGAAAGTTCTAGTAGTTGGGAGAAATTTTATTTTTTTACTGTGGCATGAGACTATCCACAAGCAACGTTTTTGGATTAAGGGCTTTGGGAAATATGATGTCACCTCACAAATGGCAAAGTTTTGCTCTAATACACTGACTTCCAGATAAGTCAGTAATGTGTAAGGCACACAGAGGGAGTCAGTAAATAGTCAATAATATGAGAGGCACACAGAGGAGTCAATAAATAGTAGCTTTCTTCCCTGAGAGCACTGCTGTTAAATTGTTAAGAATCTTGGGATATGTGATTTTCATTTTGCCAACGCTGTTTTCATTAAGCATGTAAATATGCTCTTCCTGGCTAGACTGTGCTACAATAAACTATTATGCCCTGATGATTGACTATTAGCTACAGATTGCATTCACCTCAAGAGGTATTTTCTAGACATTGGTGTAATTAGCGATGAAAGGATCTCAGAAATTAGGGCAATTCACGATCTTAAAGAAATTGACCTCAGAGGGGGATCCCTCTCCTGACTGTCTCATTTGGTTGTCAAGGAGATTGACATCAATCAATCCTAATGCAGCCAATGAATAATGTTTTGGCACAAGAGGGTGAGTGAGTTTATGCTAGCATAAACTCACTTTCAGCTAACTCAAAGCCTAAAGAAACAGTATTTTCAGGAACATTTAGAAGAATGAACCCCCTCTGAGGTCAATTTCTTTAAAATGATAAATTGCCCTTATTTCGTAGGTCCTTTCATAGCTAAGCACACCAATGTATAGAGAAAATACCTCTTAAAGTGCAATGCAATCACTATAAATCTACACTGGTCAAATCTTGAGATCCTTGAAGGTCAATCTTTAGCCACTTATTAATCATCCCATGATAAATTCACCTGTTCCAAATTTGGCCACTTTTCTTCAGGTTTAGGAGACAACTCCAAAACTTTGTACACATAGATAAAGAATATAAATCTAACTTTTAAAATATCACATTTTGTACTTTTGACTTTTTTTGTTTGCCTGTTTGTTTGTTTGTTTGGTAGAGATGGCCTTGTGCAAGTTATCTTGCTTTTTTGGTGACTTTAAAATAGAAAAAGTTGAACTAGATTGGTAATTTCTTACCCAGGTCATTAACCCCCTGACCACAGGTGCAAGCATTGTCCACAGTCTAAATATATATCTCTTTCCAATCATATGCTATCATTTTTTAAAATTGAATTATTTCATTTTTGTTTACTAAATATCTGTTAAACACACATTTTGTATTAAAAATACAAAAGTATATATTTTAATTGTATACAGCTGGAAAATAAAAAGGTAAAATAAAACCACCTGTAATCCTGCCACACAGACATAGCAACTATTCACATTTCACTGTGTATGCATATATGTACCTAGATCATTTTTAACAAACTGGAATATACTGCATGCATACTATTTTTAACTTAGTAATGTAAACATCTTCCTAAATCATAAATTCTTTTCTACAACAAGGCTTAAATGACAGTCCTACAGATAACTACATACTGCTATTTTTAAATATTTGGTTTGTATCTAATATTTCATCATTTAAATAATGCTTCGATGAACATGTATGATATGGTTAAATTTGTATCATTATGAATTAAAAATTATTATACTTATTAATCCTCAAATTATTTCATCTCTGGACAATGGGAGCCTCTTCACGGCGGTTCTTGAATTCTTTTGATAGAATCACAATAGTTTTTCATAGTTTTTTTGCTTCCCAAAAAGATGAATGTTCCAGGCACTTTGTGTATGTGTTTTGCTCTGTATTTGTAAATAGCCAATTGTCTAAGGAGCCCTCATTCCTTCTAGTAGAAAATGGTGTTTAGACAGCACCATCTGGGCACGAGGGCTGCTTATTGCTATTGCCACCAGCTTGTTGCTACTTCTCTTCAGTAGACTGAGCTAGAAAATAATTTTTAAAAGGAAAAGCATTATGAGCTTATAGTGATGTTTCCAGTTTCAGTGTAAGATAATCAAGATTTTACTAATTTCTTTAATTTCACATTTTTATCTCTTTATTTTCTCTGACATCTTAGTCCCTAATGATGTTAGCATAATTGTGTTCATACATTATCCTACTACCTACACATCCATGTGTTAGGATAAGGCATAAACATGATTATGTTAATATATATAGCACATATGCAATAATTTTAGGATTGCAATACCAAAAGTATTAACAGTATAATCATTGAAAGCTATTTAGGATTTTTTTCAGTTTTTTTTAATCTTTGTTTATATTTCACTAGGGAAGCACACTCTAGCCATTATGTTTTAAGGTCACTTGAAATAATTTCTGTCTGTGTGGTTATGCTACCAACTTAACTCACAGTTAGGCTAATATGTTTATTTTGACTTCCTTTTTAGAAATTCTTTGTTCATCTTATCTTTTTTTTTATTTTTTTAGTTTTTGAGTTGGAGTCTCACTGTCGTCCAGACTGGAGTGCAGTGGCTGCTCATCTTATCTTTTTTTAAAAAATTATGGAAAATACTAACTTGGTTCCAAAGTCAGATGTACTAAAAAAGTTTGCCCAGAGAAGTCTTTTTGTTTTTCTTTATTTTAAAGATGTGGGGTACAATTTAGGTTAGGTATACAAATGTTCATTATGCAAGTACCCTTGTTGATGAGGTGTGCTCTTCCCTCTCCTGGCAGTTTCCCTCAACTGCCAATCCCATCCCCCTTCCCGTCAGTTTTCTACTACTGCCAATCCCTTTCTTATAGTATTATGATAATTGTTCAAGGTCTGCTTATGAATGAGAACATATGGTAATCTGTTCTTTGTTTCTGTGATAGAACACTGAGTATGATAGACTCTAAATCTATCCAAGTTGCTCTGCAGTCCATATGTTTGTCCTTCTTTATGGCAGCATAATATTCCATTGTGTATATGTACCACATTTTTAAAAAATCTAGTCCAGCTTTGATGGGCAGCATGGTTGGTTCCATGTTTTTGCCATTATGAATAACAAACAGGCGTGTGCAAGTATCTTTTTGGTAGAATGACTTGAGTTCCTCCAGATATATTCCCAATAGGGGGATTGCTGGGTCATATGGAAGATCAATTTCTAGTTCTTTCAGAGATTGCTGCACTGTCTTCCAAAGAGGTTACACTAGTTTACATTCCCACCAGCAGTGCAAAAGCATTCCTTTTTCTCCGCATCCTCACCAGCACCTGTTGATTTTTGTTTTATTAATGGATGGCCATTCTTACTAGGGTTAGATGATACCTCAGTGTGGTTTTGATTTGCATTTCTCTGATGATTAGTGAGGCTGAGCACTTTTTCATGTGTCTGTTGGCTGCCTGTATATCTTCTTTGGAGAAGTGTCTATTCATGTCTTTTGCCCACTTTTTAATGGGACTGTTTGTTTTTTTCCTTTCGGTACGTTTGTGTTCCTTGTAGATCCTAGATGTTAGACCTTTGTCAGATATACAGTTGGCAAATATTTTTTCCCATTCTATGGGCTGTCTCCCTCTTTTGATGGTTTATTTGGCTTTAAAGAAGCTTGTCAATTTGATGAGGTCCCACTTGTCTATCTTATCTCTTATGGTATGGGCACTTGGGGGTTTGATCAGGAATTGGTTGCCAATTTCAGTTTCCATAAGGGTGTCTCTTGCATTTTCTAAGATTTTTATAGTTTGAGGTTTTATGTTTAGGTCTTTGATCCATTTGGTGTTAATTTTTGTGTATGGTGATAGATAGGGGTCCTGTTTCAATCTTCTACATGTGATCAGCCAGTTTTCCCAGGACCATTTACTGAATAGGTTCTCCTCTCCCCAATGGTTGTTGTTGGAGGCTTTGCCAAAGATGAGTTGGTTGAGAAATTGAGATTTTGCTTCTGGAATTTCTATCCTGTTCCATTTTTCTGTATGCCTGCTCATGTATCAACACCAGGAAGTTTTGATTATTGTAGCCTTATAGTAAAGTTTGAAGTCTGAAAGTGTGATACCTCCCGCTTTGTGTCTTTTACTAAGGATTATTTTGGCTATTCGTAGTTGTTTATGTTTCCATATGAATTTCTGTATTGTCATTTCTAGGTCTGAGAAGAATGATGTTGGTAACTTAATGGGCATTGTATTGAATCTGTAGATTGCCTTTGGTAGGATGGACATTTTAACAATGTTGATTCTTCCTATCCATAAGCATGGAATATTTATCCATTTGTTTGTGTCTTCTTAGATTTCTTTGAGCAGTGTTTTGTAGTTCTCATTGTAAAGGTCTTTCACGTCTCTGGTTAGGAAGATGCTAAGGTATTTCATATTTTTGTGGCTATTGTGAATTGGATTGTGCTTTTTATTTGGTTCTTCTCCTGTTTGTTGTTGGTATATAAGAATGCAACTATCTTTTGCACATTTATTTTGTACTCTGAGACTTTGCCAAAGTCCTTTATCAGTGTGAGCAGGCTTTTGAGAGGTTCTCTTGGATTCTCTTGGATTAAAGAGGTATAGGATCATATCGTCAGCAAAGAGGGATGACTTGACTTCCTCTTTTCCTATTTGGGTGCCCCTGATTTCCTTCTCTTGTCTAATTGCTCTAACTAGGATTTCTAACACAATGTTGAACAAGAGGTGCCCAGAGAAGTCTTGTTCCTATCCCTGTCCTCACAATCCTGTTCTTTCTGTTGCTCTTGAGGTAATTATGTTTTTAAAAATAAATAATGGTGTATTCTTCTTTTGTTTGTTTTTTCTACACACACACACACACACACACACACACACACACACACACACACACAAAACTGGTAACCACTATTCACATTTTCTCTATCTTGTGCTTTCACTTAACCATCCATCATGGAGATGACCCTTGGAAATGTATAGAAATAGACTTTGTTTCTTCTCTCAGCTGCATCATGTGGATAGAACATCATGAATTCAAGCAATCTTGACTGCTAGACATTTGGGTTGTTTTCAGTCTTTTGCTCTTAAAAATCATGCTGCAATAAGTAGCCTCACATACACTTATTGTCATTTTTCCAGGTGCTATGTCGCTTTTAAATGTATGCAAATGTCTGTGTGACAAATAAAATGCAAATTGTTTTGGAGCCTTACTAAACATACAGTGGTCTTTTACCATTTGGTATCATCTCAGTTAATATATTTAAAACTTGCAACTGCCATCATGCAAGGGTCAGAAAAAAATCTCAAACATTTAAAACTAAGCCTCATACAGGATGACATAAGCATTTTTTATACTCCAAAGAAAATACGTGCCTAGCTCTTGAAAAAAAAAAATCCTGTATCTCTGTAATATTTTCGTTAATTTTGCTTAAATGTGTAATACAAAATGAGATATAAATACCTTATTATTATAGTCCTTATATAATTTGCAAGTCTAAACAATTTTACAAAATCAAAACAAGCAGACCCAAAAGATAATAAGTTTCAAAACAACAACCCTTATCTGATTTGATGGATGCTGTGGCTTCTGTAAAATCCAGGCAGCTCCTTCATTGTGAATGTGAAATTGACTGCAGGTGGGTAGGGGAAGCAGCAGTTGGTGGGTGGGAAATAGATTCTGTGGAATTTGGTTCATTCATTCTCTTGTGCCCTTGTCATAATTGACTCTCCAACTGCTTTCCTCTATTCAAAGTACTGTCAAACTGCAGCACTCTAGCTCCTTCCATTGTTTGGCCTTTATTTTATTTTATTTTATTTTTTTAGTTGGAGTCTCACTCTTGTCACCCAGGCTGGAGTGTGGCATGTTCACAGCTACCACAGGTTCAACCTGCTGGGCTTAGGTGATCCTTCTGCCTCAGCCTTCCAAGTAGCTGGAACCACAGAGGCACGCCACCACGCCCAGCTAGTTTTTGTGATTTATTGTAGAGATGAGGTCTCGCCAAGTTGTCCACGTTGGTCTTGACCCCCCAGGCTCAGGCAATTCTCTCGCCTCGGTCTCTCGAAGTGCTGGGATTACAGACTGAGTCATCGCCCCCAGCCTGTTTGGCCTTTAATTTAGGAAAATGCATCAATTAGGTTGACTTCTGCTCTGCTTTTATTGGGCTTCAACAATTAAAGATACACTGCTCAGTGCTAACACAACCTCCATTGTGCATTAGTACTAAGCTCTGCATACTAAGCTCTCATGATTCTGAACATTACATATACATTATGTATATGTGTATGTACACATAGTCATTTTAGATTTCCCTAACATTTCCCATCTCGTGAACAGTAGAGCTGAGATTCAAACCAAGGGTTTTTTTTGTTCCACTATACCACCCAGACTAACACAGGCTGGAGGTCTTTCATGACTTGGAGATAGAAAGGCAGAAGTGGTTGTTACTTATCAAGAGGGGCCTTGGATCTGAATCCAGATAACTGTAGTGCAACTCTACTGCAAACCAGTTTTGTTCATTTGGGCACATCACTGATCTCTTCTGGGTTTCAACTTCCTCATCTGTAATGTGAGGAGGCTGCATTAGATCATTGCTAGCGCTCTTTACAGTTCTAATTTCTGTGAGTTTTTTATACTGGCAAAACATCCCATACATGACAGAAAAATGACTCAAGTATATTTTCCCTTTTAGCTGTGAAGTTTCTGATTCTAGCAGTAAGTATCCACAGAGGGGGTGAAAGCAAAAAAAAACACAAAAACTGGGACATTATTCTGTGAATTTGAGATGTGTCTATTTCAAATAATTTAATGCTAAAAGAACAGCCCTTTGACGGAAGGATATGGTGTTTTTAGAACCCTATACATTATTATGGAATTACCACACTCAAGTAGAAAGGCATTGTGGAAATCACTTAGTACAATCTCTGATTTCACAGATGCAGTTATATGATTTTCCCAAGATCACGCAGTGTATTAGTATTGCAGATAGGACATGTTGCCTGGGTTTTTAAGATTCAATATATAATAAGGCCCTCAAAATTATCTCACGCTCGTCACCAAACATACCGAAAAGGAAAACAGTATAAGAGGGTGGTTGAGATAGGCTCTGGCCTGGGCAACCTGGCGAGACCTAAACTGTACAATAAATCAAAAAATTAGCCGGGTGTGGTGGTACGTGCCTGTAGATCCAGCTACTTGGAAACCTGAGGCAGAAGGATCGCCTGAGCCCAGCAGGTTGTGGCTGCGGTGGTTGTGAGCATGCCACTGCACTCCAGTCTGGGGGACAGAGTGAGACTCCAGCTAAAAAAAAAGAAAAAAAAAAAAAATAGTGATCCATGTAAATTGTCTAGTATATTGCCTGTCACACAGAAAACAATAAATATTAACTAAAATTAACATTACACTATGTTTTTAATACAGTGGCTACATTTGTTTTAATTTTGGTTTAATTTTTTAGTTTTTCATTATTATTATTTTTAATAGAGACGAGGTCTTGCTATGTTGCCCAGGCTGGTCTCAAACTCCCAGGCTCAAGCAATCCTCTTGCCTTGGCCTGCCAAAGTGTTGGGATTACAGGCATGAGCTACCACACCCAGCCAAATTTTGATTTACTATTGAAACCAAATTTAGTCTACTGTTTCAATTACACTTCTTTCATTGGTATGCAGGATCAGAATTACTCTAAAATGATCCTTCAAGTTTAGAAGTTAGACTATGACAAATAGGTGTCCACTCGCAAAAATGAACTCTCAAATTAATTCTAGAAAGCTTGGACCCAGGTATAAAGCTATTTTCCACTGCAGTATCCTAAGGTCAAGTTATTCCCTTGAAAACCCTGCAAAATTTAATCACAAATCACGTGTAAGTAATGTTTCATTTGCTGTTTTTCTCAAGATTTTTGTCCCTCATTAAGCATTTGATGATTTGATGTTTGCCAGTGTGTGTGCGAACATTGCTTTAACAGCACCATATTTAACTGACAGCAGTTAAATTCATTTAACACACTGTGTACGAATTTCAAAAGGCTTTTATGACTGTTTATCTCATCTTTATGGACCTTTAAACTTAATAGCTTTGGTTGCAATAAAGGAGTGATTTCCAGAATTAAGCATCTCTTCAAGGCCACTGCCAGGCTGTCCAGTTGATCAAAATTATGATGTCAGCCAGACACAGACCTCCGTGTGTCCTTGCTTCTTGACTTGGCTACTAATTAACAATGTGTGGAGTGGAGGTGGAGGTAGGGAGTGTCATGGCACCCTGATATTGAACAAGGACATTAATCAAAGGAAATATCAGTTCAGTTCAGGGAATACTAATGTTGCAGTTTTGCTCAAGTTCAACAGTTTTAGGGTAATATGCAGGTTCATTTAAAACTCAGTACAATAGCCCATGTGAGAGTTACCGTCCATTCCTCTCCTCCTTCTGAAATGGTAAGGCACCCAGTTTTAAACAAAGAGCCTCAGAAGAATATAATCAGAAGGACTAGTTCAAAGATGCATTTCCCAACCCTTTTTCAACCACTTATTTCCCCAGCTGTCAACTCTTCCTTGCTTTCCTCATCAGGAAAATGTCCCCAGTCTCTCTCAATTCCAGAGATTTTAATTAATCTCATCAAGCCACATCAACCCACTCCTCCCCTGCCACACACACACAAACACACACACACACATACACACACACACACACATACACACACACACACATACACACACACACACACACACACACATACACATACACACACACAGGAAAGCACATTCTTTTTCTTTTCTTTTTTTCTCAGGTTCGGGCACTCATCCCCTACCCACACTCATACCATACTCACATTCATTCCATTGGGCCAAATCTGATTATCTCACAAGCAAGATCTCCATCTTACCCAGCAACCAAGGAAATCTAAAAAGGCACAGACTTTTGCTAAAAGAGGTGTGAATACTTTCACTACTCACCCAGGAGATATTTAAGGGCAAAAAGAGTAAGTTAAAGTGAATTAATATGACTAGTGATTTGAGGCATGACAATATTGCTGAGGAAACCATTACATTTCCTAATAAACACAACTTATCTCACTTTTATAGTATAATAAAATAATTTTAAAATAAGAGTTGAAAAAAAAATAGCCCCTGACATTGTTTAATAGTTATACAATTAATTCCATGATTCTTTTCACCAGGCCACAGTGATATGATGAACAAACTGACAATCTCCTTATCATCTATAAGACCAACATTTCTCAACCTCAGCATCACTGATATTTTGGGCAGGGTAATATTTTGTTATGGGGATTGTCTTGGGCATTGTGGGTTGTTTCACAGCATCCATGGACTCTACTCACTAGATGCCGTAGCCCTTCTCCTTCAGTATGACAACCAAAAATGTCTCCAGACATTGCCAAGCATCCCTTAGGGAGCAAAATTATCCCAGGTTGAAACCATGTTCATAGAGTAAATGGAAAACTGCTTTTGCCCTAGATCATGGGTCTTCAAGGTATGGCCATGAGCCAAAAGAAAAGGCTGCTGCTTTTGTAAATAAAGTTTTATTAGAACACAGCCACACTCATTCACTTACCTATTGTCTATAGCCACTTTCCCATTAAGATAGCAGAGTTGAGTAGTAGTAACAGATAGTATGACCCACAAAACAGAAACATTTACTGTCTTGCTCATTACAAAAATATATACATATATTTAGCAATCTCTGTCCCAGTCCACTGGTTTCAAACCTTTTTTTCTGTTTTGTTTTTTAGTGATGACAACTTTTTATAACGAAAGCTTCCATAAAACTTGTGTCAGACAGGGTCCAGATGGAACACTCAACTTGGGCAATTTGAAGAAGTAAAGCATTTGCCGAATAATTTATGTAGGCAATTCACAGGGTATGAGGCAGGGCACAGAGAATTTACAAGGAGCTAAGAAAGCTGGATATTGTTACCATCTCTATTATAATTTGAAGGGAAGGGATCAAGATGACCCTGTAAGTCACAGCAGAATGATACCCCACCTTCTTGCAATCTCTTGCTTGTGTTTCCCAAAGACCAAATCCAATTGGAAGCAAGAAAGTCAAATAACCCATTGCTGTGACCCATATACGTCAGTCTCCTGGATTATTGAGCAGCATGGAGAAGGAGGGAGAGTGGAGCTGGATGGCACAAGGATAACAGAAGCTGTTCAATATAGAGCCTTTTTATATGAAACCGGTCAAAGGAAAGGCTCTGTGATATTTAACAGGAGAAACGATTGAGATCAGCACTGGTGGCTCTTTTCTATAATCACTGACTCAGGGCTCTGGGGAACAGTTTGAAAATCCCATTCTAGATTCTCTTCTGATTTTTAACTTCATTTATACCCTTTCTAAAACAAAATTCCATGGTTAAATACTTTAACGCAGCTGGGCTCAGCGGCTCAGCCTGTAATCCTGTGCTTTGAGAGGCCGAGGTGAATGAATTGCCTGAGCCCACGGGATCAAGACCCCCCTGGGCAACTTGGCGAGACCTCATCTCTACAATAAATCAAAAACTGAGCCGGGCGTGGTAACACGTGCCTATAGTTCCAGCTACTTGGAAGACTGGAGCGGAAGGATCGCCGGGGCCCAGCAGGTCAACGCTGGGGTGGCCGGAAGCATGCCACTGCTTTGCAGTCTGGGCGACAGAGTGAGACTCTCATTAAAAAAAAAACAACAAAAAAAAACTTTAACACTGTCTTTAATAACAAATCACAATCCTTAAACCATTCCCACCATTCAAGCCTCAACTTCAAGGTGCGGACATACTCTCATCCTTCCCTGCCCCTCTACCTTCTCTGCTCATGTCCTTAAGTTGCTAAGCGTTAATAGAAAATGTAAAAAGTCTCTGATTACTAGATCCTCCATAGTTTCATAATATCAGACAGCAGGGAGCCTAACTGCTACTCAGTTTCCCATGACTTCCAGTCATTAGCTGAAAATGCCCTGAATATCCCAATGACCAAATCCTGATGAACTTTTCCCCAAGCCTTATCAATTTTCACCTCTCTGAAGCAGAAAAAAATTCCATCATTTCATCCTTCTTGATTTATTTCTTCCTCTGCCTTCCATAGTGCCACATATTCTATAGTTTATCTTTTTTTTGATAGAAGTTCTGGCTATGTTGCCCATACTTGCCTCAAACTCCTGGGCTCAAATGATCCTCCTTAATCAGGCTCCTAAGCAGCAGGTATTATAGGCATGCAACATCACATTCAGCATACTCCTTTGACTAGCTCTTCTTCATATCTTTACAGGCACTTCTTCTTTTTTCTTTCTTTTTTTTTTTTTTGAGTTGAAATTTCACTCTGTCACTGAGGCTGGAGTGTAGTGGCACACCCACTGGCCACTGCAGCCTCAACCTGCTGAGCTCAGGCCATCCTTCTGCCTCAGCCTTCCAAGTAGCTGGATTCACAGGCACGTACCACAATGCCCAGCTAATTTTTTTAAATGTATTTTAGAGATGAGGTCTTGCCAAGTCGCCCAGGTTGCCTCGAACCCTGGGCTCAGGCAACGCTCTCACCTTGTCCTCCCAAAGTGCTGGGATTACAGGTATGAGCCACCGTGCCCGGTTTACAGGCACATCCAAATGAAGGAAAGAGATTTCTCCAAAGGACCTAATTATAAATGATCAGTCCCAACAAGACAATTAAATCTGTGTTTCGTAGAATGCCAATAACACTTCCTGGAGGAATATATATAGAATTAAAAATCCTATGAATTAAGATAAGAATAAGTAATTTCCGTGCAACTGGAAAATGACAAGGCATAATTTCCCTCAAAATCTCCTTCCTTAATTCATTTCTATTAATGTCCCCATTTATCCAGAGAGAAGTTTTAGAACTGAAAGGATCTTCAAAATTATCTAGCTCATGCCACCACTCTGTGGATGAGAATGTAAACTTTCTCATCTCCTTGGCCTTCGAGGAAGGATTCCAAGGAAAATCTCAGCTGTTGCTTCCACTAGTCTTTCTCTCTTGGCCTCAGAGAATCTATTACGTTTTAACTCTCTCTTCTGTGAGGTGCTATCAGATCTTCACCCACAGGCTTTAGTCTTTGTGATGTGTCCACTTGACATTTGGTCAAACATTATTCTGAGTGTGTCTGTGAGAGTGTTTCTGAATGAGATTAACATCTAAACCAGTAGACTGGGTAAAGCAGATTGCCCTCCCTCATGTGGTCACGTTCAATCCATTGAAAGCCTGAACAGAACAAAAAGGCTGAGTAAGAGAGAATTTTTCCTGCCTGACTGCCTTTGAGCTGGGACATTGTTTTTCATTTTTTGTTGTCCTGCCTTTGAACTTGAACTGAAGCAGTGGCTTCTTCTAGTGTCTGGCACCTGCTGGTTTTCAGATTGGAAGTACACCATTGGCTATCTTGATTCTCACACCTTAAGGCTGAAACTACAACCACACCATTGGCTCTCATGGATATCCAGCTTGCTGACTCCAGATCATAGGACTTACCAGTCTCCGTAATCTTGTGAGCCAATTTACTACAATAAATTATATAATATATGTATATACTGTTTCTGTTTCTCCTGAGAACTCTGACTAATATAGTCTTCTTTCAAGCTCTAGTCTAATATTTTCACAACAAAGTTTAAAATGTCCAACAGTGTGTACTGTTGGGAGCTTCAACTCAATGCAAAATGATTTTTTTTTAATTTTTATTCATCCATTCACTTATTCAGAATTTTTATCCATAAAATTTTATGGACTGTCTACTATGTGCTAGGTACTCTGCTAGGTAAGTTAAGATGGGGTCTAGGCCTCAAATGGTCACTCGGTCATAGATTCAATAAACATGTAACAAAAAATAAAATAAAAGTTACAATTGAATAGAAATGTACAAGGCAAAGTGGTAGCCCCAAGGGTATAAAGGTACAGTTGGGGGCTGTTACTAGGGAAAGCTTCTTGAGGAGTAAGGCTGGAAGAAGGGAGGGTCACCAGGTGAGCAGAAAAATTGATTTTATAGAAGAAAATTATATTTCAGGTAAAGGAAAAATTATGTACAAAGGAAGTACATGAAACAGATGTGAAAATGAAAGTAGTTAGGTGTTCAAGAACACAAGAGCTAATCATGATTTTCATGCATTATGAGAATAAAGTTCTTGATGTTAAACACGGTCCCAAGTTTTTTCCTATATTTCTATTAAAAAGCATTTGGGGCTGGACACAAGGGGTATGCCTGTAATCTCAGCACTTTGGGAGGGCAAGGAAGGAGAGTTGCTTGAGCCCAGGAGTTCGAGACCAGCCTAGGCGATATAACAAGACCTCCTCTCTACAAAAAAATCAAAAGTATTAGCTGGGTGGGGTGGCATGTGCTTATAGTCCCAGCTACTCAGGAGGCTGAGGCAGAAGGATCATCTGAACCCAGGAATTTGAGGCTGTGGCAAAACATGATCATGATACCACTGCACTCCAGCTTGGATGACAGAGTGAAACCCCAACTCAAAAAAGCAAAAAAGGAAAAAAAATTTTGGTATGCCTGTCCTTAGTCTTTTCCCTTCCCCTGCCTTCTGAGGAGATTCTGCCCTGCCACTCCAGTTTGTGGGATTTTTCATAGGAAAAAAAAAAGTAAAGAAGGAAGAAAACAAGAATAAAAAGAAAGCAGGGAGCTTCATGGCACGCAGGCGCAGGATGCCCCACAGGCTGGGAAGCTAAGCAGGGTCGCTCCTGGTAAGCCCTTGGATGGGAAGAATAAAAAGAAGAAAGGGAGGGAGGGTGAGAGGGAGGGAGGTGAAGAAGTGAGGAGTCAGGAAAGGAAGAAATAAGGAAGAGAGAGGAAGGGAATATTCGCAGATGAGAAAGATTAGGGGTAGCAGGGTTGTTTTGGGGGGGTTTTTTTTTGGTAGTGGTGGTGTTTTTATTTTTATATAGGGAAAAAACTGTTGGAGATAATGACTACATTGGTAAGACAGTGGATAAAAAAAGAAAAAAATATCTATTTAAAGAATGACTGATGAGGGACTTTATATCCTCCTTATGTGAGAAAAATAGTTGTATTGAGTTACTTTGAATTTGCATTTAAAGCGCGTTATAATTCAAGGAGGAAACTATGTGGATCACCACTAAAAAAATATTACAGTAATTTCTCCTAAAGCAACATCTTTCTCTCCAGCCATCTAGACAGAAAACTTTGAAGCAGTAGAATGGAATTTGACTGAATTGGTCAGTTTCTTTTTCTGGATGTAACAGAGTGCCTAAATCCAAACAACTATTTCATATCCTGGATGTGATGATTTCATATCCTGGATTTGTGAAGAATAGGAACGTGACTGAACTCAGGCCAATGAGAAACAAGAAGATATTTTGTAGAAAAGAAATTTTTCGATTTTTTTGTTTTTTCTTTTAGAGACCATTTCTCTTTTTTCTGTGCTTCATGGGAGCCACAGGCAGAACTCACACAGAGAAAGCAGAGCTAAATCATGGATCCTAATGATTTTATTTACATCCCGGATCAAACTATGCCTGAAACCTTTCTCTCAGTGTGCTTTTCACAATTGCACTAGATAAGTCTTTCTAAACCTCTTTAGTGATCGCACAACAAAATCCAAACCATGTGATCTGATTTTAAAATGATTCCATTACTGGGCACAAACCCAACTCCTTCACACTTGATCTCTCTGACTCTCCTTATTATGCTTCACGCTCCAGCTCCATTGAGGGGAGAAAAAGAAAACTTCTGCTCACGTTGTTCCCTATTTTTGGAATAATGATCTTGACATTGATATTCTTCATTAGTTTTAAGCTTTAACACAAATGCAACCACCTTTCATGACAAAGACATCAGTATGTGTTTCTTCCAAATTCATATGGCCATCAGTTTGTAAAGCTCCCATAGTATCTACTATCGAGCACATTTTCTTCTTCTTCTTCTTCTTCTTCTTCTTCTTCTTTTTTTTTTTTTTTTGAGTTGTAGTCTCACTCTGTTGCCCAGACTGGAGTGCAGTGGCATGCTCATCACCACCGCATCCTCAATCAGCTGGGATAGGTGATCCTTCTGCCTCAGCCTTCCAAGTAGACACACGCCACCATGCCTGGCTAGTTATTTTTGGTGATTTATTGTCTCACCAAGTTGCCCTGGCTGATCTCGAATGCCCAGGCTCAGGCAATCCTCTCACCTTGGCCTCCCAAAGTGCTGGGATTACAGGCTCAGCCACCGTGCCCAGCAAGCTCATTTTATTGTAAACTCTATTGTAAATTCCTTACAATGTTCATGGGTTTTATAAAAACATTTATTGAATACCTACAATATATTGGACAATGTATGAGGTTCTGGATGATAAGAAGAAGAGAAAACAACTCATTTTGTTAAGGCTATCCTTTGTGCCAGGCCCTATTTAGGCATTTTTATATGTATTGACTCATTTAATCTTCACAGCAATCATATGAAGCAGATGTGATTTGTTTTTTCCATTTTATATACAAAAAAAACTAGGGAACAGAGATTGAACAAATTGTTCAAGTTGTCACAACTCATAAATGCCAAAGTAAATATTCAAACCCAGGCAGTCTAGCACCAGAGGCTGGAGTCAACTACTATACAAACTCCTTATTTTTTTATTTAGAGGAATACACCATCAGGCACTAATATTTGCAACATTTATAAACATTTTTTGTTTGACAAAAAATTTCAAATGTCTTCTTAGTAAATATAACTCGATCTCAAAAAACATAAATCCTATTCAGTTATCACAGTAGTTAAAAATACTTCAATGTCATATTTCACTATTTGGTTAAAATATTTTAAGTAACATAAATACCTATAATTCTGCAGCCTGAATTTTTATTTTTGACCTAATTGCCGTGACTAGCCTCAAAGATGACCACCAGTGATTCTTTTTCCTGGTTTTCATACTCTTATGTAGGCCTTTTCCATATTTTACCAGGGTTGGTCTGTGTGAAGAATTTTAGTAATAGTATGGAATGAAGAATAGAAGCAATGGTATGGCACTTTCTTTTTATTTTATGTTTATGGTATTTCTTATTTTATTTTATTTTATAGATGTGGGGTATAATTCAGGATTAGGTATACAAGTGGTCATCATACAGGTACAGTTTGGGCCTCACTTTGGTCCCTACTTTGTCTGGTTTGAGACCAGGTACCCTTATTGACGTTGTTTCCCCCAGTATGGCACTTTTTTTTTTTTTTTTTAGTTGGAGTCTCACTCTGTCACTCAGGCTGGAGTGCAGTGACACATTCACGGTCACCCCAGCATCAAGTTGCTGGGCTCCAGCTATCCTTCTGCCTCAGTCTTCCAAGTAACTGGAACGATGGGCACTCACTACCACGCCCAGCTAATTTTTGATTTATTGTAGAGACAAGGTCTCGCCAAGTTGCCCGGGCTGGTCTTGAACCTGCAGCCTCAGGCAATCCACTCACCTAGGCCTCCCAAAGTGCTGGGACTACAGGCTGAGCCACACTGAACCTGGCCAGTATGGCACTTCTAAAAGTAAGTTATGAAAAGACTGTGCATTCTGTCTTGGACTCTCGTTCTCCTTCTCCTCTCTCCTCTTCCTTTCAGATCACTTGCTCTGAGAGAAACCAGCTGCTATGTCATGAGGTAATTTGGCAACCTGCAGGAAAGTCACAGCAAGCAGAGCACTAAATTCTTGAGCCATCAGCCAGAAGGAACTGAGGCCTATCAATAATTCCCCATGAGGGAGCCAGAAAGCTCATCCTTCCCCAGTCAATTCATCAGATAAGACTGCAGCTGCCTGATTGCAACCTAGTGAGAAACTGCTATGGGCTGAATGGCATCACTCCCAAAATTCACATGTTGACATCCTAAGCCCCACTACCTCAGAATGTGACTGTATTTGGAGATAGGACCTCTAAAGAAATAATTAAGGTTAAGTGAGTTCATGTGGGTAGAACCTAATCCATGTGACTATATCTGGAGATAAGGGCTTCACAGACAAGATTAAATTGAAATGAGTTAAAATCTAATCTGACTGGAGTGCTTTCTTTTTTTTTTTTTGAGTTGGAGTCTCACTCTGTCGCCCAGACCGGAGTGCCGTGGCCGCTCCCGGCCACCGCAGCCTCGCCCTGCTGGGCTCCGGCGATCCTTTCGCCTCAGCCTTCCAAGTAGCTGGAACTACAGGCGTGTGCTACCACACCCGGTTAATTTTTTGATTTATTGTAGAGATGAGGTCTCACCAAGTTGCCCAGGTGGGTCTCGAACCCAAGGGCTTGGTCAATTCACTCACCTCAGCCTCCCAAGGCGCAGGATTACAGGCTGAGCCACCAAGCCTGGCTTGAAATGCTTTTAAGAAGAGGAAATTTGGACTCAAATAGAGACACCAGTGGTATATGTACACATAAGAACGGAAAACAAGAGGGTGGCTATCTGAAAGCCAATGAGAAAATATTGACCTTGAACTTCTGGCCTCCAGAACTGTGGAAATGTATATTTCTGTTGTTTAAGCCACCTTGGATGTGATATTTTGTTACAACAACCGTAGCAAACGAATACAGACACTTTGAACCAGAACCACCCAATTTATCTGCTCCCAGATTCCTGACCCTATGAGAGATAAGTTATTGCTGTTTTAAGCTGCTAAATTTGGGGGGTAATTTGTTGTGTAGCAATTAATAAGTGATATACCACTCCGTTACTTAAATTCCTTGTGATATGGTGACAAGCAATTTGTCTTTCTGAATCAATGACGTGATTAAATGCCATATTGTCTTTGGCATATGCTAGAGACATTTTATTTGTTGTCTAAATTTCCCAGAAACTATTTATTCATAAAGTTTAATTTTCTCACCCATATTGTTTCATTTTAAAGGGAAGAAAATGACATGGATTAAACCATATATACTTTAAAAATCATCTATAATTTTATAAAATGTTCCTTTAATATGTGTTACCTCTTTTCTATGCCATCAGTATAGAAAACAACACTTTCAGATATTGAACAGAACATGTGTAAACACTTCTTTATTCAATTTTCCTTGTGAAATGGAAGTTCTCAGAGATACAGAGGAATTACTTCCGTCCCATCTTATCACTATTCATTGTACATAACTCAATAGATGTTCTTTAAACTGTTTTTCAGGTCTGATGATAAATATTAAACCAATATACTCCTTCTCTTCGCTGATTTATTTATTATCCATTCACTCAACAAGCATTTACTTGAAACCTACTATTTGTAGGTATTGTTATAGACATTGAGAATATAGCAGTAAGCAAAACATGAAAAATCTCTGCTCATACAGCTTGTGGAAAAAGCAAGCAATAAATAAGAAAGATAAATACAATATATAGCATGCTAGATGGTGATAAGTACAGGAAAACTGTAACACCAGGGCCTGGAAACGTTTCTAGTTACAACCAACTCCCTTTAGAGGGTAGAAATGTGAAGATATTGGTCTAGTAAATAGAGAAAGAAGTCTCTTGCAAATAATTCCATATTCATCATTTCTATGAAATCTTTCAAAGTTTCAAGGGTATGTGTATATATTTTTGTTTGGGTTTGGATCGTTTTTAAGTTAATTTTGTGGTTTGTTTTATTATGTAGTTCTTTTTTGCAGTTATGTTCAGGATGCTAACAAGAGCTTATCAGCATAAAAATTGTATTTCTTTGAAATACCTTCAGTCGTGACAAATTGGCATTAAAATTACAAGCATATACGGTATTAAGATTTTCTCTTTGAGAATGAGATTACAATTACAAGAAATTTTATCACCAAGCGATGATCGCTCTTTCTCCCATCATGTTTTGAGAAGATAGCTTTAAACTAAACATGACATTGTCATGGTAAAAGGAGAGATTTTATACTGATGTTTAGGACATAGAAACCTGTCTGGCCTAACATATCCATAAACCATGTTCTCTGTGTGTTTGAGGGGCTGTGTGTGTGAGAGAGAGAAGGAGACAGTTTGTTGGACATTGTACTTACACAGTTATAGGTAAGGAGAGAACAGGCAAAGATCCAGAAAACTAAGCAATAAAAAAGTCTTGGTGTGTGGCCAGGCATGAAGTTGCAGCTTGGGCCTTTAGTGACTCCAGCAATGAGTTAACAAGCCAATAAAGCATGTGTCCTCTTCAGATGCTCAGGGGCCAAAGCACTTGAAACAAAATGATTTACATGACCAATTTTCCCCTGAGTCAGGATCATATTTTTGTTTCCCAAGATGCCTTAAATATTTATCAGAGCCATCTGTACTATCGAAAAAATAATCTCCACAAAGCTCTCAAGACCACCTCCATACACAGTACTGTAAAGGGCATTAATAAAATGAAAATGAAATGATCGCCGGGCTCGTTGTCTCAGCCTGTAATCCCGCACCTTTGGGAGGCTGAGGTGAGTGGATTGCCTGAGCCCACGGGTTCGAGACCCACCTGGGCAAATTGGTGAGACCTCATCTCTACAATAAATCAAATAATTAGCGGGGTGTGGTAGCACGCGCCTGTAGTTCCAGCTACTCGGAAGGCTGAGGCGGAAGGATCGCTGGAGCCCAGCAGGTCGAGGCTACAGTGGCCGGGAGCAACCACTGCACTCCAGTCTGGGCGACAAAGTGAGACTCCAACTCAAAAAAAATAAAAAATAAAAAATAAAGAAAATGAAATGATCTACAGTGGGTGGTAATCTATCCTTCCTCCCACCACCTCCCAAAACTAAAAACCATAAACTGAATAGTAGATGCTCTTTATTTTTGTTATGAGTCAGCAGGTTTGGCAATTTCTATATAGTCAAAAATATTCACTGGGATAAAGTAAATTTCTATCCAAAAATATGAATGTTTTCACAAAGGGCAACATTCATCTCAGAAAAAAGCATTATTGGAAGACTGAGGCGGAAGGATCACTGAGCCCAGCAGGTCGAGGCTGTGGTGAACATGAGTGTGCCACTGCACGCCAACCTGGGCAACAGAGTGAGACTCCAACTAAAAAAAAAGGCATTATTAGTCACAAAACACGTCAGCAAATTGTTCTCAGGGTTCCAGAGTCTCTGGATAGGTGGTACCCTTGGGAGACAAATTTACCAACAGGAAAACCATAGCGAATCATCAGCATACAGAATTCTGGGTTCAATCCTTGCCCACCACATAGAATTCTGGGTTCAATCCTTGCCCACCACTTACTGGTTAAGTGACCTGGAGTGTGTTGCCTTGTTTCTTTGAGTCTCAATTCCTTCATTTATAATAATATGATACTAAAAATGCCCATGTCCTAAGATTGCCATGAGGATTAAATGAGCTAATACAAATAAGGTACAAGGTAAGCATCTCTAACCCGAAAATTTGACATACAAAATACACCAAAATCTTGAACTTTCTGAGAGCCAACAAGATGCCACAAATGAAAACCACACACCTGATTTCATGTACACAAACTTTGGTTCATGCACAAAATTATTTCAAATATTGTATAAAATTACTTTCAGTCTCTGTTAAAAGGTGCATATGAAACATAAGTGAATTTTTTGTCTAGTCTTGAGTTCATCCCCAAGATATCTCATTATATATATGCAAATATTATAAAATCCCCCCCCAAAAGTTCTGATATCCGACGCAATTCTGGTCCCAAGCATTTTGGATAAGGGATACTTAACTTGGTATTTGGAACACAGAACATAGAAAGTAACTGACAAAAGTTAACTATTATTACTTCAGAGCAACGGTTCTCAATATATGGTCCCTGGACCAGTAGCCTCAGCATCCCTTGAGAACTTGTCAGAAATGCAAATTCTCAGATTCCATCAACTGAATCAGAAGCTCTGGGGGCAGAACCCAGAACTCTCTTTTAACAAGCTCTCCATGTGATTCTGATACACATTGAAGTTTGTGAATAATCCTTGTAGAATACAGCGTAATACAGAAAATAGGCTCTCATAATTTCTTATTAAAAACCTCTGTTTTGTGACTACTTAAATGCAAGAGAATGCTTTATTTTATTTTGCTAAAAAAATGAGGGAAAAAATTCCAACAGGAGCTTGAGCATTAGGAGTTTTGCAGAATAACTCTTACCATCTTATTTTTGACTTTGCCAGATAGAATACTTAACACCACACAATCATGTTCCAAGAACTCTATTATTAAACTGTGTTAATGTATTTTGTAAAGCCAAAGACACAGTTGAAAAATTTGCTTAAAAGAGGAGGAGCCTATAGGGTTGGTAGTAATCATGAGATTGTACATTTGAAAACCAGCAATTATTCATCAATCTTAAACTATTTCCATAAACAATACTCTCACACTGGAGAATAGGTATGTGTTGAATCAGTGACAAAGCAAGTGTAGGCATGTGACACAAGATTTCTAAGTGTGCATTTTATTGCTTTAGTATAATCATTAAGAAGTATATACAGTTAAAGGTAAAATTAGAACAAAGTGAAACAATTTTTTTTTTCTTGAGTTGGAGTCTCACTCTGTCTCCCAGACTGGCGTGCAATGGTACACTCATGGCCACTGCAGCCTCAACCTTCTGGGCTTAGGTGATCCTTCCACCTCAGCCTTCCAACTAGCTGGAACTACAGGCATGTGCCATCATGCCCAGCTAATTTTTTATTATTTATTGTAGAGATGAGGTCTCACTGAGTTGCCTAGGTTGGTCTCGAACCCATGGGCTCAGGCAATCCTCTCACCTCAGTCTTCCAAAGTGCTGAGATTATAGGCGTGAGCCACTACGCTCAACCTATTTTTGTCACTTAATTCTCTGCATTGCTGCCATAGAGATTTTTCTAGAGCACACATGTAATCATGTCACCACACAGCTTAAGAGACTTCAGTGGCTCTCTTAAACCTGGAGCATGAGAGTAGAGTACAGGCACCTGCCGACATATTACACGGACCCTAATCCTACAATTATACCGCCTCCACAATGTCTTCTCTGACAGCCCACCCCACGCCAAACACTAGGGATTTTGTCCCTCTGTCCTCTAAGCTTCCCAAGCACTGTATGCATACCTCTTGTAGTAATTTCTACAATGCATTATAATAGTTATTTAAATGTCAGTCTCTCAATAAGACTTTTGCATAGCAAGAAGTACATTTTCATTTTTGTGTTCCCAGCAGTTGGTAGAAAGCCCAGCACAAAAGAGACACTTCGTAAGTAAATAATGACTTTCCATTGGCCTAAAATGTGAGATCTATGCATGCCAGCTATCAGCCCAGGAAAACACAACTATCACCTAGAGCCTCTATACCTGTATAAGAACCAAAATCTTTTAATTTTGAGAAAAAAACTCTGATACTGCCAAGGTTCTGATTATTATAGTAGATTTACCCTTCAAGACAGAACACCCTAGCTGTTGCCAGTGTCTTCTAAAAGCAACAAAAACTGTTATGTCATTTCAGATTATTTGACCCCAAAAGTTGATATTGAACTGAAACCTCTAACTTTTATCCCAAACTTTAAGTCATAAACTTTGTAGCATCCAGCCTCATATCAAAACAAAATAAGCTGGATGTAGCAATTTAGAAGCAGCTGCCCCTATATTTGTTGGCCTACTGAATAATCCTGGCCGCTAGACTCAAGAATCATATAACCATTTGCTCATTCACAACCCACCACCCTCCATCTGACTTCCCTCATAGCCCTGCTACTATTTCACAAGCTCTCAGATTGGCATTATAGAATACTTTTCCTACTCAACTTGGCTCTGTTCTGTGCCCCTGGTATTTTATTCTTGCTAAATCATTTAGCCAGAAGCATTTGGCCCGAGGTAGCTGGAACACCCAGCTAGCTATGTATCTAAGCCAGTTTTCTCCCCAAAACACTCAATACTTACGAGTTACACCACCGGCCGGGCTCAGTGACTCAGCCTGTAATCCCGCACCTTTGGGAGGCTGAGGTGGATGGATTGCCTGAGCCCGCAGGTTCGTGACCCGCCTGGGCAGTGAGACCTCATCTCTACGATAAATCAAAAAATCAGCCGGGCGTGGTAGCGCATGCCTGTAATTCCAGCTACTTGGAAGGCTGAGGTGGAAGGATCACCGGAGCCCAGCAGGTCGAGGCTGCGGTGGCCGGGAGCGGCCACTGCACTCCAGTCTGGGCGACAGAGTGAGACTCCAACTCAAAAAAAAAAAAAAAAAAAGAGTTACACCACCTTGAATCAATTGCAAATTGTTTGAGACGATCCTATTTGCTTAATTCATCTCCCTGTCTACTGTTATGTTCCTTAGACCAAAAGATATGTTTCCAGTTTTCAAGTGTATTATAGTAATGCATAGGTGTGAATGGAATGATAATAACTTCCCCCTATAAGTACCCAACTGCTTTGAGAAATCTACTGACAGTTCCGTTACTGATTCTGAAATGCCTGAGGCACCTCCTTCCCAGTAAGCTTTTGCCAAGCTCCTTTCTAATGACCAATGAAAGCTTCATCCTCCCAGAGCTACTGAAGGGATTAATTCATATGTCACACACATTGTCAACAATCAATAAATGGTATTTATTGTTGTAATTGGACTTTGGAGGGACCCCGAGAAACTTAGAATAAACTTAGTTCACATTTTGCCTCAGCATAACCAATTGTACTTTGACTGACATGCTTTGAATCTAAGCACAGGTTAGACATAGAAAAATTTCCACTATGCAGGTTTTAGGAGGCATTCAGACATTTTAAAATTACATTTTACTGCTAGCCAAGCAGCAACCTACCCCCACCCCCTCCACCCCCTCGGTAAATCTCCATCCGATGCAAAACAAAGGACAGCCCGACAGTCCAATCTTTTGATTCTTGGTTTAGCATAATAATCTCTAGGAAACTCCTTGTTGAAGACAGAAGGTCAAAGATCACTCCTTGGTTGGTCAAAGAAGTCTTAGAAATGATAAGACCATGTTTTAGTCAAGGAACTTGTGAATTGAAAGCATCTGACAGGTCTCTTGCAGGAAAAAAACACCCCTGGGCCCAAATTCCCAAGTTAACCCAAATCCCCAAGTTAACCAGATCAACCCTTCATGACCTACGTGACACAGACAGGACCCCCCCACACCATGGCAGCAATCATGTGACTAACCCACCCATCTACCTGCTGTCCATCACCTGATGTCAGTACCTGTGCTTACCTGCCCCTTCCTGATGACATGAAGCAGACCACCAATCACCTTAATGACCTTTTCCCGTCAAAGAGAAGGGTTAAAAACATTTACTCTCCAGCAGTCAGTCACAATTGCTAGACCATTGCCACAGCCATTGCCTTATTAGACTTGGTGTTGTTGAACCAGCGACTCTAATGAGAGAGATAGAGACCACAAAGAGCCAGCTCCGATGCAAACACACGAGG